>NW_010548139.1:66603-118535 GCF_000687285.1 Phaethon lepturus | reverse complement strand
ACCAGGAATGAAACGGCTGCTGAGAACTGACTTCAGGAGGGGAAAGCCTCCTCGCCAGCTTGGGAAACAGAAAGATTCCTCAACAAACAGACTTGATGGCTCGGCTCCTGAGGGGGTGGGAATGGGGAGGCAGGGGAGTTTCAGCAGGCGAGAACAAAGCAAATTGCTATTTATCTCAGCCTGAAGAAAGCTGGCAACTTTTTAAAACTAAACAGGCAGTTATGACTCAGCTTCTCCGATAGCCACAAAGACATGTTTTTTATTTAAACACAAAATGGTTCAGAGGAGTGGAAAGCTTGTGTGCTGCACTTTGAGGCACAGACCTTTCTTTCTATGCAACCCTTGCAGGTAGCATGCAGATTACTCACACTCCTTCTCCAGAGCAGTTTATGTTTTCTTTAAGCCCAGTCGATATTCTCTGGATGAGGTATGTGCAGCATATGAATAAGAATGTCAAACTGTTGTTAATGTGCCATTTCTCTTCTTCAACTACAAATGTTCCCAGAAAAGGCTTTTTGTTAAAAGAGAAGTGATTCTTCTTAGAGTGCTGCAGTAAAATGGAGGTAAAGTTTAGATCTCTGTGATTCATTTCTTAAAATGAATGTACTGAACTCATGATGCCAATCATTTATTGTTTGCAAACAGATGGGAAATTGCTTGAGTTTATTCCTAAGTATTCACTGACTAATACCCGAAAAAAGGACTCACTGATCTTTGCAAATATGTGAACTTCACACCTGAACTATTTTGACTGACCTGCATAAGCAAGCAGAAACCTCTGTATAAGAACCATAACATTATCTCTGAACTCTCTGGCCAGTTGGCAGAAAGTGTATGTATTATGTTTCTGTTCTTAGATGAATGAGGTAAGAGTCAGTTCTGTTGTGCTTTTTTGAATAAATAGATGCTAGATGATTTTAACAAAATACTTACAGAAATACTTACGAGATTAAAACAAATGTGCCTG
This sequence comes from Phaethon lepturus, assembly GCF_000687285.1. NCBI lineage: Eukaryota > Metazoa > Chordata > Aves > Phaethontiformes > Phaethontidae > Phaethon > Phaethon lepturus. The sequence continues at coordinate 117,568 of NW_010548139.1, read as the reverse complement.
TCTTTAAACTCACTTGCTACATTTATGCAACACTAAAATTAGAAAAACTCAAATATTGATAGAAAAACTTTTTTAAATGCTTACAAACTGTGAAATTGTATATGAAAGCTTTTCCCACCCTTAGAATTAAAAAAAAATAAAAAAAAAGAATTGGCCAGGAATACTCTTTCAAAATTAGAAGAAAACCAATTCACTGACTTTGCAGTTTATATTTCAGTTCCTGGAACATTATGGGTCCTTACTATTCACAGTCTTTTTGTCTTGAATATTTTAAAAAGGTGAATTTAGAATTTGATCCCTTATCCCAGTGTCTTCCCCATTTTCATTAGCTACAAAATTCTTGTAGCGTTATTTCTGTCTTTGATTGGATCACAGATACAAGCCATCAAGGAAAACTAAACTGCATGTATTTTTCATATTATTTATGCATTACCTATGAAGATAGATTCCCTGCCTTATACTAGGCTTTGAAATCTGCCTTGGCAGATACTTAAAATAATCAGAAAAAATATCAAACAAATTACATTCATGTGAATGGTGTTTAGGCAGATGTAGATGTAGATGCATATTTATTTACACACAGATGTGAATATATGTGAATATATTTATGGATTTTGCTTTTAAAAAGAAAACTTCAGGAGAAATGCCAGTCCTGTTTTTTTGAAGCATGCATTTGTATGTACTGTATCCTTTTCCTACTTTTTGAGCAAGCTAAGAAATACATTTGATTTAACCTGGAATGTAATTTCCATAGAAAAGTAGCCCACCTACTTTATTAAGATACTGAAATAGGAAAAGTTTAAATGATGATGTAATCATCTCAGCTAATTAAACTTCTTCCATCTCTGACATCACCATGAAATTTGTCTGCAAACATCAGATTAGAGTTTGTTTCTATTCAAATAAATGGAATTTGTGCTGTTTATGCCAACAAAGTAAAAAAGATTTGGTCTGTAGGGGTGAATAAAAATGAAGAAGCAGAATGAATAAATTCGTGTATGACTTCATCTGTCACTGAAATAACAGTGAATAATCTGAAACCATTCTGTTCCTAGTGAAACAACTTTAGAATTTTTTTTTCAGCACAGAAATACATGGTCTTGCTGTATGTGGACAGCTATACAGACAGCTGCACTGTGAAAAAATTTCTTGCAGCTGCACTGCATATGCTCAGTTTGTGCAGACCTCCTTGCAGTCATTTTGGAAACTTCAGCCCTGCAGTTAAACTGAGAAAAAAAAAAGGGAGGGAAGATACTCTTTTAGTAGTGTAAAGGTCTTGTAATTCCCTTTAAAAATGCTTAAAACAACTACCTAACCTGGTATTAGTTGCTAGGAAATCAGACAACAAATAGAAAGATCAGGAAACATATATTTGGTGTCTTTGCTTTCCTCTGGCTAAAAGCTAAATAGTCATCAAAGATTGTGCAAGGGATGATTTATAGATGTCTTTCCATATTACTGCCTGTCTGATTAGCAGATGGTGTTCATTAACCAAAGAAGAAGCCCTATTCTCATAAATAATTATAGCTGAATAGAGAAGTAGCAATCTGTGGAAACCTCTATTATTTGCAAGGTTTTCAGATTTATTCATGGGTATGTTTTAGCCACATGCTAGAAAAATCCCTTCCATAAAGTTTAAAGAAGTGAACTGGCACTGTTCCTGTAAAATCAGAGGGAAATGAAAGGATTCAGAGTTGTTCCATTTGTTGTGCTCATGGTAAAATATTTCAGTAAACATTAACTGACTCTAGCTGCAAGGAGCATGTAGTATGAACATTTGCCTGTACTGCAGTAACACATGCATGAAGTATAACTTGGATTTGATCCTGAAATCTTTTGCTCTCTTGAGTAGGTTTAGTTCATAGAGTATTATCCAGTGGAGTAAGCGGGATAATTTTTGTGATGAGGGTTTATGCAAGAGAGTAAAACTTCAAGTGAGAAACTTTTTTTTCTTCCTTCTGATTTGTTAATCACTTTTGTAGCTTTGATTATTATTGTTTTATCAGTCTCCTGAATTCTCATATTTTCTTCAATATGTTCCAATCTGAAACCAGTAAGATGGATAATAAATAGACTACCAGGATCCAGAGACACAAAGGCAAATTTAAGCATTTAAACAGGAGCTGAACCCTCCAAGATACTGAATGGCCACAGTTCCCATACTAGCTGCCAGTATTTCATGTTAAAAAAAAAGCCATTTTTGAGCTCTCAGACATTGATTCAATGGTTCAGCAACAAGCATTTTAAGAAAATTTTGGCCCTTATTCTTACATATTAGTTTGGGGGGGTGGGAGGAAGTCCAGGTTGCTGAAGAAAGAGAAATTAATTCATCCTTAGCTCCCATAGAGAACATGTTTATGTTTTTAATAGCCAGACTGCAATACAAAAAGTCAGCTCTGAACATGGTAGCACCCACAACTCAAAACAACTGCTCAGGACTTCAGAGGATCAGACCCTGTGCATCCTTAGCCTTAATGTGACAGAAAGACACTGAAAAGGAATAGTCATTTTTGAAAACTGAACAAACAGCTATTTGTCAAAGGCTGCACAAGAAATCAGGAACAGAGCTGTATGAATCAGGCTCAGGAAATCTGGGCCTCAGCTCCCTCACTGACCTGCAATGCAGTATTCTCGCCAGCAATCCTAACGGATGCCTGGCAAATATCTCAGTGAATGGCTTCTGCATCCTTCATCTAATATCTGTTTCTGTTACGCTTCTCTGAAGAATTAACAAACTAGTTCACATTTTACCTGACACATACAGTGAAAACCCCGGTCTTTAGTTATTGTATGCCTTTTAATAGTTTTCATCTTCTGAAAATACAGACCCAGAGTAATGAAAACCTCTCTTCTCATGAACCAAGTGGCTTTCTCCACACCTTGTCCATCAATCATTTCTTAGGGAAATCCAACAGAAAGAAGATGATGGTGAAGGAAAAGAGCAGTACAATACTTCGAGGCCACATAATTCTTTTCTCAGTAGTGTGCTTTGCTTCCTTTTTAAAGGGGGAGTTAATGTGCCACAGAAAATAGAACAGTGGGCACAAATTTTGACTATGCTGAGAAGAGCCAACTGAATTTATAAACTCTACTGACAATCAAGCAGCATAATGAGTAAGTTTCCCATGAAATAAAGATGTATGTATAAAGCAGTCAGCTCCTACATGCATATTGCTTAATAAGGTAAGTGACAGGTCTAGGAAATATGTGTCTTCTCAGATAGTGACAGTTGTCACTGGTGTAATTTTGCACTTAGACCTTCGCCCTTTTGGCCTCCTGATTGTTTTTTTTAAGGAAACCAATTCAATTGGCATGCCAGCTTTGCAGGATCCAGACTGTTACCAAGAGTTTGTCCTTTCTCAAAGGGCCAATATGTGCCCCAAAATACATTTGCCTGTATTAAGCTTCCTAATAAACAGCAGAAGTGGAAATAAGCACCTTGCAGATTCAAGCTTTCCTCTGGTGAATAATCCTCCTGAGGCCTTGGCTACAGAAGAAAACATTAGTGATTTAGCCAAATCAAGTCTAAGTCCAGCCTCATCAATGAAAGCCCCTTACATAAACAGTATTATTTCAGAATCAAAACCACTTTTAAACTGAATTCTTTGCACTACAGCTCAAAACCACTTTTGAATTGAATTATTTGCACTACAGCTTTCCATCCAAGTTAAAATTATGTAGGAGACTTCAAGCATAAATAACAGCATTCTCCTACAATCAGTTACTAATTCTGTCTTTGGGAAAGCCTAATGACCGGGTTTCCTTCAGCAACCCAGCTCAGCAACTCAGCAACTGAAAAGCAGTGGCTCAGCAACTGGAAAGATCAGATGCAAATGTTTCAAATCAAAACACTTGAAATTTGTGTCATGTGCAGCAGCAATGGCTCCTCACAGCAGTTATCAACGAGGTGAGCTTTTGGCTTTTTGTGATCACCTCATAAGCGCAAGCAAAGCTGCTGGAAAGAGTGTCTGAAGTGAACTGTATCAGGCACATGGTGGCAAATATAAGCGCTGCTCTCTTCTATCACCAAAGTATGTGAATGTCCTTGATATGTATCTCATAGATGCTTCACAACTGCCAGTTAAGGAGCATATGGACAGCCTGAGAAATAGTTCACAGCAACTTGAACTCTTACATTTGTCGCTTGAACAGAAGTAAAAGTTCTTCTCACAGCAATATATATAGCCTGGTTACTTTCTTGTCAGGTGAGATCTTACCAGAGACAGGTTTACATTCTCTTAGGGATCTGCCCTCAGGGAAGAGGGGACCTGACTGCTTCACTCTGAAATACCCAACTGAAAGTTGTCCTGATGAGTTCCCCTAGACTAAGGGACTTTCTCCACTGAGGTTTTTTTTGTGAATTTGAAAGATTTTCAGAAAGGAGAAGCAAATATAGCACCCTGACCACAGGAACATATCTAAATTTATCCAGTCTAGGGCAATGGTATATGCCCAGACAGCGTAGCCCCCAAGAGTAAGAGGAATACCCATGTTTGTGCATGACACCAATCAAGAAGAAAAGGAAGTGCCTGCAATGAACAAAAAGAAGGTGACTGTGCTGTGCTCTGGAGGAGCTTGCACTCATACTACAGGCTGTCAGGAGTCACAGCTGTGATGTTCAAAGCCAGCAATGACATTCCCTAGGAGTCAGCCCTAGCTGAACCCACAGAACCTGCTCTGCCACTCAGACACAGCCCCATATTAGCAGCCTGAGCACTGTGCAGCGTTAGGCTGCAGTTTAGTGTCCAGGAACTAACAGAGGGGCAGTCCTGGCTGACACAGAAGTCGATGTTTCAGTGCAAAAAAGGAGTGCCAGGGGGGTGGGAGAGGGCTTGAGAGTCCGGGAAATGCCTGGGGGGGGACATGGAGGGAAAGCACAAGAGTGCTTACCATGCAGGCAGATTCTGGAAAGCTTTGAGAGCTTTAGAAAAGCAAGTTAACATAGCACCATGGCTACAGTATGGAGCTGATGTCATCTGGCTGTGCATAAAAGCCTCCACTTTTTCTTCTTTTGTGCAGTCCCAGAATGACATCACCTCGAAGCACAAGAACGTACCTTTGTGCTACAGCTCTTCTCCTGCTGGCTCCTGCCACACATCTCACTCCTCCCGCATACGTCCCTCCTTTGCCCAGAAATGCTCCTTAACCTCCACTGAATGCAAAACAGCACTGTCTAGTCAACGAGAGCCCTTTGGGAGCCCACAAATGCCAGCAGCCTCTGGTAGAGCAGAGGAGCTCCTATTCAAACAATCTATAGCATGCCATACACCTCAGCAACCCATAGTGGGGCCTCTGCAGTTGATTTCAGCTGCTTTACAATGCTGTCAAAGCTGAATGGTGTGAACTGATTAGACAGACAGGGCAACTGTGGTGATTTAATTATTTTCAAGGTTGGATCCTCTTTGATGGGATGTACAATGGCACACGATTTAATCTTGTTACAGTCCAATATTGCTGTTAAATAAGCAGGGTGAAAAAATTGCATTTGTAGCCTCACTTATGAAGAAACTGCAAACAGAGTTTGCAGTTGTGCAGTCATTAACAGATTTGTTTATAATTGGCGTGCATCTTTGCCTATTTAATGAGGCTTGTGACAGTCTTTGTGACATGCAAGAACAAGAGAAAAAACACCCAAAGCACATCCTGGCCAATGTTATTTCATGCAGAGAAAGGGGGTGGAGCAGCTGGAAGTGAATGCACTACCCAAGGAAACAAGACCACTAAATAAAACCAGAGAGAAGCCTGCACAGAAAACACAAGTCTATAGCAATGGGGGAAACGAGGGCTGAGCATTTCCCATTAGAAAGCCCAAGTCATTCACGATTCCCCTCTAATAGCATGTATCTCCTGTTCCATATAGAAATTCTGCAGATGCCCCCAACCCCTGTGCCTACTCCTACAAATAAAAGCATATTTCACTATCAGCTCTCAGTCTCTGATCAGATGATCTTCAAAGGTGTGCATGTGCAGAAACATCTACTGGGAAAGTATTTGAGGAATTATGAGGAAATGCAATGCTTTTAGAGCTGTAATGGGTGATTTCTACCTAGCTGACATACAGTGGCATAAGCTAGAACTCCATTACACATACAGGGAAGAAGGAAACATGCTTTTCCAGAGGAAACCTGGTTAACTTACCATTAACATGCCACAGCATCTGGAAGCCACTTCTAGCGTTCAGTCCATCAGAATAAAACACCACATGAAGGCTGGTCCCTGTAGTGCTCCCTGCCAGTGGAAGAAACTGTCCACAGAAAGTGCCTATCAGAGTGGATTGAACATCAGGCCCATCATAGAGCTGAAATGAAACAAAAAATATCCCAGTGAGTAAAAAGCAGCTCCCCAATTCTCAATGTTTTGTACAGGATGTCAAAGAAAAAGCGGTGAGACTTCTTGCACTGGCCACCTTTGCACAGCAATATAAGCTCTGGGGAGTGTGGAAAGATTTGGATGAAAGTGTGAGGAAATATAACTGCAATATGTCTTTAAACCTGGCTGCACACTGTGTACAGTAGGAAGGTTTTGCTGTTTCTGTTCTGGTGTGTATTGGAGGTTGCTGGGGAAGAAGATAAAGGGCAAATGGCAATGAACTGAAATAAAAAGAAAAAGGGGATGTCATGGATCTGATTTGACCATGCATTTAACATGCTCAATGCCTCCAAACCCCTTGGTGACAACTCTGTTTACATCTTCATTTCTTTAAGATTGCACTCTCGTGATTTCAGGACTGACTGAGCTTGTGATAGAGAAAACCAAGCAGTCAGCATCACCAGGGCCTCCTAAGAGTAGCGAGGACAAACTGAAAACCAAAAGCAAAGTAAATCCTCAAAAGCCACAAGCCACACTTCACATGTGCTTATTTATTGATTAATGATCTTATGCTAGTGTCCTGCTTTGGAGGAGGAGTTGACTGAGTCATGCTTTCTGAACTTTTGTACTTAGAAACCCTTTATGTTTTATCTCCTAGTCATAGTCTACGTGATCGAATTTCGACAGTCAGTGTGTAGCCAGCCTGAAAATCTTTCTGTTCAACAAACAGATGAGAAATCCTCCACCCCACTGTAAAAAAAAACCACAAAAACAAACAAACACCCCCCCCCCCCAAATAAAATGCTAAGGAAATATTCCTGTATTTAAATCTTGAAATCTGAAGTTAGTCATAGACTCACATTTAAATGAAAACACTTAATACATGTTTTGATGGGGTGATAGTGGATGCTTAGAGCTTTTAAGTCTCTTTACATTAGTGGTCTCCAAACAGGTTTAAAGGGTCTTTTAAATCGTAGTTTTGTGACTTTTTTCAAATCCAGTAAATAACACTGAATATGCATCTATGTTCCTCACCAAATATCCCAATACTCACTGTCTTTTTTTCAGGAGTGAGGTGTATAATTTTTGCAAAACGGATAAAAATGAGACATTTTAGGTAAACTGCCTTTGACTTACGATATCAGATTGACAGTTGTTGTCAAGTTAGGAGTTGCTTTATTATTTCTACTTTTGCTACTATGATTCTTAAAGTTTAGAAAAACAGCAAGCCTTGTGCTTTTTTATCACTTTGCCACAGTCCATCCGATCTTCTGCCTCACAGAGCACATCTTCCTAACACAACCCAGCAAATTACTGGCATAGAAACCATGTCTGAACACTCTCATTGTGAATTTTTGGCATGCTTCCTTTCAGAATTTCAACAAAAAACTTTTCTCTGTTCTGAAGCCATCACTGTAAAGTTCTCTCTGTGCAAAGAATCAAATCTATGATCTCTAGAAAAACAGCCAAGGTTTATTTATCTTTGCTGTCCATTCAAATATCTCTGATTCCACAAAGAATTCTCCTACATTCAACCCCCATAGTATAGAAATATGATATTACAGTAAATATTGATTAACCATACTAATTTTTGCACACGTTTTCTAGCAGACCCACATATGGGAATGAGTAATTGAAGCCTCAGCTTTTCTGTTCAAGATGTCGGTCTTGCAGAACCTTCAGAAATCTTGTTGATTTAAGACATAGTTAGGGCCAAGAAATCTACTGAAATGGTTTCAAATCCTCAAGCACACAGTCTAGTTTGAATGCATTTTTTTTAATAAAAATAAACTGAATGTAGTTCAGCCAGAAGTTAGGGATAAATTTCAGGAATAATTCTATGTAATATTCCAAGGCTTATTTTATGGCTGGTGACCCTGAATCTTTTTGGTTTTCAGTCTTTAATGCCATGAAAGGCTCAGAGCAGAAGTAGTGTATTGGAACTTGAGAACCATTGCTCCTGGTATGATCTCTCCAGGTGAAATCAGAAAAGCTTGCAAGTTTCTAGCTGCAGACCCATTGCTGGTAGTTCTTGCAAAGCTTTGATCAGATGTGTTTGATGATAGATATGAAATTGCCATAAAGATTAGATGTTAAGAAGTTGAACATCCATCTGTATTCTTTCCATTCTTCAAGTAAAACTTGAAGGACTGTCTGACAGATCAGCTGTCCCATGCCCAGTGTTACAGTTACGACCGTCCTCCAAGCCAGGCTGTTTTACACGTTCCTTTATGGCTTATGTTCAGCAAAATGAAATAAAGTCAGATCCAATTAGATTTTTTAATAGTACTACTTCCTTTGACAGCTTTGTGGTATATACTACTCATATTTCTGTGGCTTCAAGCCATGGAAATCTTACACCAGAAAAATATTAATGGCAAAGAATGCGTCAATGTGGAGATCATGAATCTGTGCTCTGAATAGAAGCAAAAATTATGTTAAGATACATATTCAATGATCAGCCATTAGCTTTAGTGATTACAAATGAAAAATCATTCTAAAGAACTATGGCCTAAATCATACCCATAAATTTTCAAATCCAAACAAAAAAAAACAACCTTCATGAGTCTCCTGCAACTTTGATTCATCAAGGGAGTGTTATTTTTATCTAAGACAGCGAATGTCACATTTCTATGTAATTTCCCCTGAAAACAGCCCATCAGTTTCTTGAGACACAAAGAATGGTTACTAAGGCAATCCCTTCATGCCGTGCTGCCCCGTGGGTCTGTGTTCGGAGCAGAGTTTCGCAGGAAATTCGAGTGCCTGGCCAGCTGTAACTCATTGAGAGAGGCAGAACCGCGACTGCTAGAATTACAGCGAGTTTTTTTGAGCTGTCTTTCACTTCTAAATGAAGGGAACAGCTGTGTGTTTTCACTGGGCATTTTGAACATCTTAAACCACATTTTGCACTCACACAAATATGGGCAACTGAAACTGAAGCTGAACACAGATCTCATGAGCCACAATTTCTCTTCTGATTTCTGAGATAGCGTTTCTCATCTAAGAGCCTCTTTGTCAGCTGTGCTGTCCTAGACTGCTGCAAATCGAGGGACGGTTCTTCCCCAAACTGTATGAGGCAAGGTATTCCCTTGGACTGTGCAAGACAATTAAATTTTGGGGCAATTTATTAGCCACTCTGGTACCATACTGACTCTAGGAACCAGGGACTGGGCTCCCTCCCCACTCCTCACTGTGAAGAAAGTGCTTGCTCCCTTTCTGTGTAGATATTTTGTTTCGTAATTTATTTATTTGTTCAGACCTTTTAGCCTCCATCAGAAAATCCAAAGGCTTTGTAATAATTTTGGCAGACAACCCAACAAGCAAAATATGCAAACAGCTGCAGCACATGTTCAGATCCTTAGCCTCCCCTCTTCAACCAAGCAATTGCCCAGCAGCACCCAGAGCCTGCAGCCCGGCACTGGGCCCAGGCGGAGGAGCGGTAGGTTCAGACTAATTATTAGGCGTGGGCTCAACAGCTGCTATGAGAAACTCCTTATCAGGCTGCCTCAGAGCAAGCATTTAGGCTGACACAAGATTAAAAAGGGGAGGTATAGCTCTCTAAGGGATGAATCAAGCTGTGGGACTGCCCTGCAGCAAAGTGGCATCTGACAACCATCTGCTGTACATTGGAGTGGGGCTGGGACAGCAGGACTAGCCTATGCTGCACAAGGGTTCAGCTTGAGTAGCTCTCCCAGAGGAGGCACCGTGGTCACGGGTATTACATTTTGGCTTTTCTGACTCTTCAGCCTGGAAATATGTCGCTGACACCAGTAACACTGCTCTGGAGGCCACAGCTGTTCACCTCTCTTTGGAAGAGCAAAGCAGCATGACATGTGTCACAGAGAAGCTCATTGCCAGAACTGGAGCAAGGGCTCAAGGACTGAGCTGACCGGAAAATGGAGTTTCTGCTGTGTGGAAAGAAATAAAGATCTCAAACAAATGGGAGAAAAGAAACTTTGATCCTGTTCCATTTGGGCATACTCGAAGCAGAGACATTTTTCTAGCCGAGAACCTTGTCGAGCTTATTCCCTCTTGCAAGGTGAGACTGGCAGAAGCCTTCCAGGCAGGTAGTGGGACTCAATCTGTTAAGTTTTCTGCCAGGAAAACTGATTTTTTTTAAGGGCAAAATTTCAATTTTCTCTTGGAGAACTTTATTTCTGTGAAAAGCTATGTTTTTTCATCAGGAAAATCATTACAAAGGAAAAACTCCAGCCTAACCTGCTCTGGAAAAAAGCTGCTTACATACGTTAGTTAGGCACAAGACATAGTCTTGATCCAGAGATGATGGAGCCTTCAAAGACAAACTCTCGGTTTCATATGAGGGGAAAATCCATCCCGTGAACACTGACAGTTCTAATTTTTATTGTACTGTAAATAGTTTTATTGTCAGATGTCATTAATTAATTATAGAATTATGAGTAATTATACCAATAATTGTCTCAATTTGAGTCTTGAAACAAAGCGTTTGCAGCCTGAAACCCTTTTTACAGGGACCAGCAACAACAGCCCTGGGCTGTATTTGCAGAACTCAGGAAAGGAGGTTGCTCCTTGGATCAGACCAGCATACCTGTGAGTGTCCCACCCATTGCTGGAGCCTCTAGGACATCCTCAAAAAGCTATTCTGACACACACAAGTATCCCTTTCCTCTTAGAAGTGGGAAACCTGATATGGGATTGTTTTGACTGATCTAAACACTAGAGGCAGTGATTACAGGTATCTGAGCAGCTCTTCCTGAACAGGTCATTTTTTGAAAAGGAAATTCTGATGGCATCGCAACAAATATGTTACCAGAAAACAAAATGAAGCAAAAGCCAGACAATATAATCATCATCCAAGTAACGGAATGCACTCCAAAGTGAGACCACCATTAATTGTTAAAGCAAGAATTAACACAAATAAAAATAATCCATTTCCAAGCAACACATTTCCTTCTAGAACTAGAGTGCAAGCTTAAGAACCTGCAGGTCTGTCAACCAGAGGAAAAAAAGCACACAAACTAACGCTCCAGAATGTGGCACATTGCGCTAGCTTAGCACCACAGCCACATAGTTTTCACAGAAACAAAGGCAGCTTAAAGCTTTGAGTGATTTACTGTGTGGAGCCTTATTATTTCTGCACAAACAGGAGAACAAAATAAGGTTATGTTTGTGCTTGCATGATGAGTTGCAATTGTTTGCAACTGCCATCAGAAAAAAGCCTTCCTTAAGAACTCATGCTAAATAATGTTTTAACATGATTATTTAAATATGGTTATGCCATAGATGACCTTTGATACAATTCCCTGTTCCGACCACCGTAGGCAACTTTCTTGTCTCCACACAGTGACACACTTTCACTAATGAACCATTTTATTCCATAGTATTATGGAGTTTGACATCGTGCATCATTAGACATACAGGCACACTGATTAATCTTTCTGGGATTAAACAGATAAATCTGGAATTTAACATATGGAAATGTATAAATGTCTAGCTTTTTAATAGTAAGAGTTGTATCTGAGTCTATGTTTTGTCTCGTAACCTGAGCCTGAAATACTTGGAGCCCTTTGAAAGTTTCAAGTAAAGTTAAATTCCACATTGGACTGCAGTGATATTTTTTAAAAAGAATTTTTAATCTCTTACATTACCACTTACTACCTTCTCAAAGAAAACAAGAATTTCTAACTATAGGCAAATCTGCTCATTCCTGTCTTCCTAGGAAAGGTTTATTTCTGCAAACGATATAAAAACAATAATTTTCTTTAGCAAGGCTCTTAGAACGTAAAAAATGTATGCTGTATCTTTGGATGAAATGTTAAGATTGTTTTAAATACAGGAGTAGGAAACAACTGCTGTTTAAGAAAGGAATGCCTAGGAGACATCCATCTAGTCAGTTAACCACAAGACCTGCACTCAAAACTGTATTTCTTCAGCATGATATTTTCTATCCCCAAGCCTGTGTTAGGAGAGCACCTCCACCTAATCGCCATGCTGTCTGGATGGAGAAGGCCCCAGCCACCTGCAATGGGGCAGTCCCGAGTCTCACCCGTGCACACTGGACGGAGCAGGCTCAGCCAAAAAAAAGGCAGTCCAGTGCCTCCAAAAAGCCTGCGTTTCTGCTAACCACTATGGTTGCTTTGATCCATCACAGCTTCATTGCCCAGGGCAAACCCAGGCTGCCCCAGTGTCCTGTTCCTGACCCTGTGCCTCCTCCTCAGGTACAGGCAGGGGTTTGCTGTCATGGCCAGCATCCAAATGGGCCCCTGAAGTGTCGCTCCTGCCTTTGCTGACCAAGGGGCTGCTTGGGGATCCCTGCCTTTGTGACAGTGAGATCACATGTGCCCGGTCACAAGGCTGAGGCTATTTTGGTAGAGTGCCTGCTTTCCTCAATGACTCAGAAATTGGGGCGGTTCCTCTACAGCAAGAATCCACCTGTGGTAGAGGGAGCAGGACTGCTTCTGAGCTTGGGACAATAATATTTCCAAAGTTATTCTTCAGCAGAAAGCTGCTACTGTGGGAGAAGCTCCTTGCAAAGAGATGGGGCTGTGCCTGGGGACACGGCAGTCGGGGGGTTGGAGAAGGTGTGCCTGCACTGAAAAGCCCAGGCAGGTCTGAGCAGTTTGCAGCGCTGCTGACTCGCGTGCAGGGCTCAGTGCTGCTCCTCACGTATTTTGCCAGCCCAGCTGAACTGAACTGCGAGTGCAAGCAACATCACACTGACACAATCAGAGGCCAGAGAGGGCAGGATCCTTTCTGGGAATCACCTCATTTGAAAAAAATTGCATCATGCATAGCTATGGCAACTGAGGAGAGCTGCAGCTGGGTCTCAGCAGATGAAAATGGCAAAAAAGGGAAATATTCCTGCCTGTTAGGTTTTCAGGAAAGCAAAACCGCCTGCACATGGGAACAACGTGGAAAGGAAGAAGAAGACCTTCCTCAAAGTTTGGTGTGGTTTTCCCTGAGTCATCTGTGGGCTTCCCTTTGATGAGGGGAAGCTTTGACCAATTCAGATGGGGTTTCTCCAGCCACCATGTAATTTTGTATCATGACGCCTGTGCTGAGTGGGATAAGCCACTTGGTTGCACAGACAGTCTCACAGATGCTGGCCAGGCTTTCCAGCAAAATTTGGAATACAGAAGAACAACAGAGGAGAGAAGAATCCAGCTGCAACTAGATGAGTCCCAAATATCTTTTCCCCAAACAAGGGGCATGCACACTACTGTCATACGGTAGCATTTCACAGTTACTTCATTGTGCAGTGCTTTTTCCTGAAGGTACAGGCAAAGTCACATTGCTCTGAGCTGGCAGGGTGGAAAATGCTGAGTCCATGAAGGTCTGACTCATGGAGCAGAGTCTGTGCTGGCTTTACTCGTGCTTCTTGTCATCTGAGGTTTCTGTAGGCACCATGCAACCCTTTCATCACTGGCAAATGTAGCTGTTCTGAAGGGGTGGGGGGTTTTGTGTGCATTTGTAAGTCTGCTTCTAAGTAACCTTTCAAACAGCAAAGCCAAAGTGTACTTTGATTCTGGCAATCAGGAAAACAAAAATCTGAGCCCCGACCCAGTCTTGTCCAGGGTGAGCAGCTTTTTGGCCTGACACTCTCCTTCTGAGTATCCAAATCTCTCATTGAAAATCAGTGCAAGGGCTAAGATTGCCTTGTCTAGGAATGGTGAGGCCTGCCATAGAAACCCAAGGAGAATTGTTGCTTTTATCCTTACAGCCTTACCCTGAAGGACTTCTTATACAGGCCCATAAAACCCTGAAAGAATTCAGGGATGGGCTGGCATGCTGCCAGGTTGCATGGTAATACGTTAATGGATACCACTGCAGTCTGGCCAGCAGGCTGTAATTTGATGTCTGTGTGCAGAACCTGGATGGGTGTATTTAATATATCATCTGCTTCCCCAGGGTGATGTACTACTGGTGACATTTTGTAAATCAATGCATGGCCATAAGCAAAGCCATTCTCTGTGCTTGGAGAATTCCTGCAGCACTTTAAAAAGACATGGTCATAAATAAAATTTAACAATGTTACTCTCCTACTATGGTTTAAGCATATTTACTAATTACAAATACAAAAGAGAGTAAAACTAGAAACAGAGTAAGCTTTTATTTATCCTATGATAAGCTAATAAAAAAAGAGGATGACCAGCTGAGTTCAAGTGACAATTCTCTAATGCAGTATTCCCAGATGGAGAAAAAGGATATTATGGCACATCCCTGGAATGTTACTGTGGTTTAAAAAAAACCAAAAAAAAAAACCCAAGACATATCCTGTTACCACCAGAAGGAAATGAAAGAGTTCTCTGCCACAGATGCCATATTAATTAATCGCTGTACTCATTGGATAATATTCCATATATAAGGATGCAATGGTATTTTAACCACTCTGAGCCTAATTGCTGAAAGAGTCTGGACTGCTTAAGCACACTGGCTGTAAGCAAGCAAGGAAGAGCTTTATTCAAAAGAGGAACTCTGTCCTGCCCTGCAGCAGAAGGAAGGCTACTGTTGTTATCAGGTGGTCATTTGCCTCCATAAGATGTTCTATTGCATTAACCCAACAACAATTCCGTCCTTGCTGCTAGACTAAGGTGCTGCACAGACTGAAGGGGTGACACTCAAACAGAGAGCTCTGAAACTTGTCTTGCTGCATGACACAGTTTTACTATCTGCCTATCGGCCTGGTAGCATCTTGCAAAAAGCTGGGCAAGGTCTTCCCTGTACTTACTAAAAGCAGGTGCTAAACAAATTGGTCTTCAAGGGACAATTGTACTTTCTGAGCAGAAGAACATGGAGTGAGATTGTCACTGAAGGACAGAAAGATTAGTGGTTTTCAAATGATATTTTTCTTGGATAAGAAAGGAGTAAATTTTCTGATCTTCAGGGCAATAACATGACATTCTCCTTATAAAATAGCTTTGCCTCTGTGGAGATTATGTTGTGTCATACTAAATAAGAAGGTAATTCATCATTAAAGATGGGGAGTTAAATATATGCTTGTTCAGCTGATAACCTGGTGAATGTAGAGGATGGAATGACATTTCCATGTCATTGTCTGCAATATCTCACTGGCTACAGCCTTATGACTCCTCTAGAAAGACTAATAGGTTATTAAGCCAATCCACAGCATACAATATAATTTAAAGACCATCCAATCTAATTACAGTTAGTGCAGCATCACTGAGAAAGAGTCTGCTATTTGGTATGCCTTGTATCATATCATTGCCACTTCTGTACATGTCTTTATCACGAGCAATTAATCTCATATTCTTGAAACTTCGCTGTAAAACTCCTTCCAAAATGTCACACATCCTGTGAGAATTACTAGCAATGAGCCAACATCCTCTGGCAGGCCATGAAACACTGCACACTGCTCATTTGTTGAGAAATGTTCATATGAGACTCATGCTAGAGACTGACATTATAAAAAACTGCAGTTTTGCCTCCCTCTCACACTGCCCCTTCTCAATTTCTGGCACCTATGCACAGGGGCAGAAAATTGCTACCAAGTCAGAAGATCAGGGGTCCCTACTTGACTCAGGTATAAATAATTCCATGGGCTGCAGAAGTGGACATGCAGGCCCTGCCCAGGCCAGACCAAGTCAGAGTCACCCAAGGCTCCGTGTGGAGAGGGAATGCTGCTCACCATGAGTAACACCAGCCAGCTGCTGTAAACTGTGGTCTGGCTCACAAGCAGCATCCCATGATCAAAGGAGAAAAGGAAATAGGTAATACAATACATGGCTGACTTCTCATTGTACAGCTGTGACTGCGTTTCAGTCTGGGACAGCCACACGCTGTACTTGCACTTACTTGTACTCTTCAGACATCTGACTATCTTTTTCCTTGTCCTGTGTTTGAAACAGTTATTTGCTCTAAGTGATGATAATATCTTTGTTAACGGACAACTGTTAGGAATACCTGTGTGTAGAAACTTTTGGTTTTGTCATTATTCTACATACTTAATTTCTGACTCACATGTAGACTAAGCCAGGGAGCAAATAGCAAATTCTGTGTATAACACTGAATCAGTCACAAGGCAAAACGCTCTTCTTGTATACCACATGTGGGTTTGGGTCAGAAATGTAAGTCATAATTAAACACAAAGCTGAAGAATAGGCCCTTTTCCAGTATGGAGGCTGGGACCAAAACCACAGTGTCCAGTGGGCCAGGTCCAGCAGTACCCAAGAACGCAGCTTCTCCAGTCTAGCTGTTCCCACCCTAGCAAGCACCATGATTTTCTGCTTCAGAATTCAGAAAGATTTAAAAAAAACCCAGAGTTCTACTTTAAGACATTTGCAATGTCATCATAAAAACACAAAAAATCTATTTTTCCCACTGACTCTTAAAAGCAGCTCTGCTATTCTTTTTTTTTTTTTTTTTTTTTTTTAACTGCCATTTCTTGATTGTACTCTGCACAGGCAGGTCGGCTCTCTGCTGTAACACCTCTGCAACATTTAATCTTGTCCTTTTCCATCACACATCACTTTCCCTTACTCTCTCTACCACCACAACTGTGATCATCACCAAATCCTACCTAACAGCTAACTCGTATTCTTCCCATCCCCAGCCACCCAGCAAGTAGCAGCAAATATTGTCACCAAGCTTGCCATCTGCTAGCTGCCACAGAGCACCAGGTTGCTACTGTCAGGGCTGCCACAGAGCTAAGAAGACAAGTAGGGTGTTGCTGCCTGCTGCAAGGGGCTGAGGTGGGATTGCTGCTGTCACCAAACCCAAAAGGAGATGGTAAAAGAGGCACCTAAAAGCTCCTGGGGAAAAAGAGCACCTGATGAGCACCAGTGGCCATTCAAATTTGTGAGTGCAGCTACATGGAAACTGTCTGAGCATCAGCTTCCCATTTCCTCCAAGAAAATGGTGAAGGGATCTGGCACATGGTCCATGGACCACCCACTTGGGCTACAGTGAACGGGATTATACCTCTATTTTCCCAGTGTTATACTCAGCCAGGGTATCAGAGCTTTCCCCTCTTAGGCCTCTCTGCAATAAAAGAATCTCAAAACTATCACGTGGCACAAAAGTAATTTATCTTAGCTGAACAGCTAGGAGTGTGGGGGTTTTTTTAACTTTTTTTCCAATTTGCAGTGGCGTCAGACTCCACATGGATTTCAGCCAGAAAAGTCCCAGTATCTGCAGTCTGCTTAGAAAGTGAACTGCACACTTGTTCCATATGATTCCCCTTTTCCCCTACACTGCAGAACACTCACAGCCTTGCCAACTTGCTCCCCTTTCGCAAGACACAGGGTGGGAGCAAATACTATTCAGTTCCCTGGCTGGTTCAACCTTGTTCTCTTTTTCTACACTATGGCACATATTTGTGCAGCATGCAACAATCAAATGAGAACATCTTTTCCAAATGGTATTTCTTAATGGCATTTGGAGAAAGATTTGTAAGTAATGTCACATGAATTGCAAATTAAAGCCTCCTTAACACACTTCCATGACTCGGTGTTTTTTCCCTTGCATTTTCCTCTTTATACCTCTTCCAGTCTGGATTTTCTTTGATGGAAGCACTGAAAAATTGTAAAAACAAAGAGTGCAAGTACTTTTCTGCTCCCTGCCTTCTCATTCCCTCTAGTATGTTTTATTTCTGTTCTTTTAAGTGCTTTGGATCAGGTCCTTGCCTCTGGCACTATTCCTGGAGCCTTGACTTACATCTAGAATAGTGTCTTCTGGCAAGACTCTTGCTCCCCACTGGCTGGCTACTGTGTGCAGGGCTTCTGCTTTTCATGGATCAAGGGTTTAGGCATCTTGAGACTAGCTCTGGCCTCTCCACTTGGTTCCAATGTTTCCTTTTCAGCCTCCTCACAAAAATGAAGCAGGGTTTAATAGTTAGTTCTCAATACAGTGCTCCTTTGTTTTTCTTCACATTTCTATTCTTTCTCTCCATTCCTGGCCACAAAAGAGAGGAAAGCTGGAAGAACACCACTTTTGCCAGTTTATTACCATTTTTGAGCTGAGAAAGCTGGCATGGTAAGGCGGTAGAGGGAGCAAGAGAGGACATCTGGAAGGAACAGATTAGCCCATCACCAGGCCTGTTGCTGGACCTTCTGCAAGACCCCAGTGTCAGTATCCCCAGAAATGTGGGCACTATTCCTTAGTCCTCTCCTTGGCTGTAAGTGGTCTTCCCTAACACTTCTCTAAATTTCAGTTCTTCTTGTGCAAAACCTAAGTAGAGCACAAGGACTACATGTTGGCATCCTGTGTAAGGGTGAGATCTGAAGGATGGATTAGTTCAGCAAAACAGCGAATTTGTAGGCAGATTATAATCCTCAGTGTAACATTGATCATGACTACTGTCTACTTCCCACAGTACGAAGTACAAAAGTGAGAGAAAATATCTTTTCAATTGTCCTAGAAATAAAATTTGTGAGGAAATGAAAATAAAGGGTACTTGGCTTTAGATTGACTGGATGGTTTAATTTGGCTGAAAATTTCTCATTTTGTTTGTGAGTAAATTCAGTCCCTTTAAAGAAGCAGATTAATTATGAAAAGGGAAATATAAACGAGAGACACAGCAACCCTCTCTTTCAAAATGTAGAAATAACACATTTTAAAGTTTTTTAATATTCTCCACTCCTTCTTATATTAAAAAAAAAGAGGAAAATAATTGGGCTTATTGCCTTTTTGCAATTAATTTACTAATCTCAGGATTTCTTCTTCTTTACATGAAACTGGAATCATGACATCTCACTTAACCCATAAAAGCCAGCACTTCTAATCTGAGGTGGTAGCTACACTCTTTGTAGCAAACATAGGCACCTGCAAAGTGACTCATCTTCCCTATTGCAGGCAGCTGTCTTAAGGTAGGATGGTAATGCTTCACTCCCTACTGATTATGAAGGAAATGGAGACAAATGTTTTGGACTTAACACTTGAGTTTTAATGGCTAAATTTAGACAAGATAAATTTCCCCTGGGTCTTCTCCATCCTTATTGTTTTTCTTTGTTGGAGAAGACCTGATTTTTCTTGTTTCTAGAATCTAGGTACATACCTTCAAAAAGTCACGGTCACAGTCAGATCCATCTTCTAGATCAAAGGCTGTGAAGCTATAGTTGAGTGTGTTCCCCTTTGTAGTTTGGATAGTCCAGTTGCAATGCTCATTTAATGGGTAATTGTTTGGATAATTTAAACTTTCCAATATGCCATGGCTATGGTTAACAGTAAGTACTTCATGGCAAACTGAAAAAAAAGTGATAATAAATTATATTTGTGCAGTGCTTATTAACCCAGTATCTCAAAAATTCACTAAATGAAGTTACCGATAGCATTACAAGGTGAGAAATATTTTTATTCACATATTAGAGAAATCATGCTGAAAGAGAATTAAGACTTATTGAAGAACATATTGCATATGTTCCAAACAAAATCCAGACTTTCCAGACTTTAATCCTTCAGGTCTATTATGTACTTCTTTTCTGACACTTGAAGACTCATCAGTATATGTAGGACATATATTTTTTTGGCAGTTTTCTTTAATTCTGAATACATGGTTATTCCTGAAACATGATTTCTTCTATTTTTTTTTTTAAACTAATAATAGAAATTTGCCCTGCCATTTGAAACAATTTGGGGAGGGCGGTCAACAAAGATTGACTAATGGATTAAAGTAGTTTACTTCAGGAAACTAGAAAAAAATTATAAGCCCTGGCTAAAACAACAAATGGAAAGTACAGTACTTGTATTGGATTTTCTAGCTCCAGGAACTGGAAGTGATAATGAAATTCTTTAAAAAGGAGCCATGATTTTCCTTGTGAGTCATCCAATAGCATCCTAGCATAAGAATTGGACACTCACCTGGAATAATCAGAACTTTCCTTGAAGTGCAGAGAAAATGAAAAAGAAACTAAACAAGATAAAGAGTGAAATTACAATTAAGACATTAGGTCAGTGTGTCTCATTTTCCTGTATCCAACTTTCACTAAAGACAGAAAATGTCAATGTGGGCAACCCCTTTTCTGGAGACAGCATACAATGTGTATCAGGAGCAGAACAGCGTAATGCACAGAGAGGAAATGGGCAGGAGGCGGGGAGCAGGACAGGCTGTTTGCTTTGTAGAGCAAATTTGCAGTGTTTGAACTGCAGAAATAGCTGAGATTCATTTGCAAAACTCTTCTATTGTCTTCTATTGTCCCTATATTATAGGGATAATACACCTACCTCCTGCATTTTTTTTTTATTCTTTCCAAATTATTTACAGAGCAGCAAGGTCTGTGTTTTTAGGACTTCAAAATGCTCAGGATACAGCTTGGAGGTCAGGGTCAGGTGGACTGGAGCTTGTCTGCAAAGCTACACTAAAGCATACAACTGTTTGAAAGGACAGGATGAAGAGCACAAAATGGATTTTGAAGAATGCAGAATGTGTAAAAGCTGCTACCCCCTGCCATCAGGATTTTATTAGAAACATATCACACACAAAGGTGCCTTTGAATGTTAACTTGATACCATGTTTTCCCTTGCAATGTTTTCCAATTCATCATTACATTACTTTCATGTACACATAAATGCATCTGACATCTTTATATTATACCACTACTTCATACATAATTTTAGCTTTTGGGCAAGCCATTGAAAGCTTTATCTATCTGATTGCATCTACAGGAATTAAATATGAATGTAAAGTGTAGATCACATTATCTGATAGCTCAGGTTCTACATCTGAGTGCTTTGAAAGTGCTCTTTCTGTTTAATTAATGAAGCGGGGGACCCTTTTCTAATATATCGTCTTGACTTTGCAGTCTGAGAAGTACATTGTAGATGAATCTGTGATATCTTTAAGGAATGAGAGAGCCAAACCTCCCTCACTCTTCTAATTATTGTATGCACCATGTGTGAATGAATAGTTTGGATTTTACTTAATTGATTTACTATTGTCCAAACCTAGGACAACTTAATTTCTGTAAACCTACAGCAATCTCTACCACTTGGGCATGTCATATTTAGGGTATGCAGATACTTGGAAATCATTTTGTATGTGGTGAAATTCCATATCTTCCAATGTACATTTAACCATATATGCTAGAGTATACAAGAAGAAAAGTAAACACTGGGATGGTATTCAAGGTTATGACTGGGAACAAAATAACTAATTTGTCATGTATCTTCTTGGATTTTTCTCTACATGTTATCATTCTGATATTTCTGGGGTAGAACTATTTTACAAAAAAATGTTTGCAAGAAAAATGTGACCCTTACCGTAAGATATAAAAAAATGAAACTTTCTCAGGTGTTCCAGGTAGGCTAAAATGATCCTAAGTACCCACAATGATCCAGGATGGCTGAGAGTAACTCACTTATCCTTTGCCATCCTGCTTCACAAGCAGCTAGAAGAGCAGAGAAGACTCTTCTACCTGCCTTTTCTGTTAAAAACTCAGGAGACTGGGTGAGCAGAAGGGCAAGCACAGTCCAATCTATCCTGTTATGGACTTCCAGCACTTGTTATTCTGAGTAAAGCTGGAGTGGTAAGTGCCTTAAGTGCAGGTAATAGAAGCAGAACCTCACAACGTTTCTTCTAGGGAGGAGATAATCTCTATCATGGGTAGATGGGCAGATAATTTTTAGTTGTGTTCTGTGACTGTAGCAGACTAGAGAACCTAGGTCAATAATATGCTCTATACATTGTCCTCTGCTCATGAATAGGTAAGAACATGGTCTGCAAGAAGCAGTTTCATGAACAAGCTGAACTGTAGAAACATGTTCTTGTCATCTTCTTTTAGTTACTTACCCTGTTTGTATTTGGCTAAAAAACCTCCACCTCGCAAACTGCTATCTGTTCTTAGTTTTACATACACGCTGTCTCCGCTGGAATGGATGAGTTGTGGTATCTGATTCCCACAAAATTTACCTAGCTGTTTAGCATTACTGCTGTTGCCATCATATACCTTCAAAAAAAAAAAAAATTTAATAAAGCTGATGGCATTACAAATACAAGTAATTTCCCCCTGACAAATGTCTGCTTAGGGAATTGTTACTGGGTATACAAGAGGTAAAATTCTATTTCTGCTCAGAGGAAGCCTGACAGGCATTTCAGAAACAAGCAAATCAGTGGAAAAACAGGAAGACAGTAGCCAAATACTGGTAAGTTTTGAGGGGCTTACTCACCAAGAGGGGAAAACTAGACTCCATTTTAACTCTATTAAAAATATTCAAATAATTTATGCAACAAATCAAATATGAAATTTGGGATTAACAATAGGGTTATTGACACTGTTGGGTCTTTTTGCTTGTAATTTACTAAGAGAGCATACTAAGGCCTTGGTCCAATACACAGCAGATTTTAAAGATATAGGCAGATTTTTGTTTCAGTGGCCTTTCTATCTAGACACAAATGCTTTTCTTACCAGCAGCTACACAGACACTGCTGTCTTACCTCTCACTGCTCTGTGATATGGAGGTAGCATGTCAGCATGGAGCTTTCTTATTCTGGGTCTGTTCACTTATGAACATTTGAAGACGAGGGCCATGTGTTTTTCCTTGCCTGTGTACTCATCATACTCAGCTGTCTCCTATGGAACAAAGTGTCACGGGGTACATACCACAAGGTAATCGAAGTTGCACTTTGGGTGATACTCTAGATGGAACTGTTCAAACTGGATTTCGAATGGGGTTCCTCGGTTCCCTCTGAGCAACCAGTAGCACTCTGAATTGTGATAATATGGCATAGGATAGTTGGGAGACATGAAGATGCCAGAAGCTGTCATCAAAGTTCCACCACAACCTGAAAATGTCAAAGAAACCAAACACTTAGAAGGGTAGAGAATTAGACATGATGTGTGAGATTCACACTACTGACCTCTTTCACATGCCCTGAACATCTTCAGTGATGCCCCAAAAATCTGCATTTAGCCAACAGTGTTGTAAGCAGAAGAGAGCCCATAGCACCTAGAAATATTCACTATCTCATTTGACGAGTGCTTCTGATTGATAGATAGTTAATCTTTAGATAGAAACCTCTCCATTAAATTCTTGGTTACTGCTTTCCTAAGTATATGAGAAAGTTGATGCTCCGTTATCTAGACAATAGTATATCCTTCCGTGTGGAGCAAAAGAAAGCCCAAGGATCAAGAAAGTGGTATTCTTGATCTTAACATGAATATAAGTCGCTATGTAATTAGCAGACATATTTTTGAAGATGGGAAGCAGAAAAGTGGGGGAAAAGGTGAGAAATTAAAAACAAATGAAAGATCAAAAATTAGTGTGTAAAATGGTTTTATACTTGATGCCGTCATTTTACCTGCTGATGTACCATCCCATTCTGCTGAAAATCCCTTTCTTGTGCCAAATATGTCACTTACAAACTTCATCCACAGCTTGTTACTGTGAGAGATTATAACAGGAGGCAGCTCTGTACCACAGTATTTTCCAAGAGGAGGAGAAGTTTCATAGCCTCCATCTCTAGAATGACAGAGAGGAAAAACCTTGGGTCAAAGAGTAAAACCATGAGAAATGTTAGCAAATAAAATATCTTGGGATTCTTTCAGCTTGTTAAAGATTAATCGTGGCTCTTCATCTTCCACACAGCAATATAGCTACCAAATACTGGAGGATTCCTGCTACTTGCAGTAAAAAGTCATAGCACAAGCACCTGCTTGCTGAGTATGTCCAGTCTCTCATCTCAGCAGCCTGTCCAGAGTTGGTCAATTCAACGGCAGACTCAGGAAGTGTCTCAAGAAGACATGATGCTGCAGAGACAGGACCTCCTCTGTATTCTACAAGGTGGCAATCATTGGTGTAACCAATGATTTGTAATCTTTGTAATCTTCTCAACGTAATCTAATTTGAAGAAATGTTAGCTCACTTCTTACTGTTTTGAAATATTTTCTTAGCCCTCAGAATTGTTTCTACAACCACTTATTTTCTATTTTTAAATTAAGTAATATTTCCAGTAATATTTTCTAATACTGTAATCAGGATACACAATTCACATTCTGTTTTGCTACCTGCACATGTGTCATGGGAATACAAAAGAAGGTGACAACCTGCTTATCAATTGCCTTCTAACCTTGTCTTTAAGCACTTTCACATTACAAGTACCCTACAGGTCATTAGGGTAATAATAAATACATTTTTATCTATATATGGGTGTGATCTTGATATGATGCTTTTTAAGAGGACAGTAATACTTTCAATTACATTTTCACAGGTTTATACCTGCTTTTGAGAGAAATTTCTACTTAGACCTTGCCACTCTGTTTTCTTGTCATCCTCCCAGCTTAAACTGCTTGCTGCTCTCTCAGGTTACTGGCAGTTGAAGAACTGTGCCAGAACCTCCCCTCACTTGCATCTTGGCCTCTGCAGCTGTGGTCAGAGGAACAATTTTCATAGTTGACTGAATGCAATTTGTCAGAGGACACCTCAGGACAAGAAACCAGAGTGGCACCTCACCTAAGACTTATCTAGCTACCCCATTTAATGGTATCAAGTTTGATGAGACATTCTGTAAATCCCGTTTTGGCAGCAGCAATGTGCTGAGTTGTACTTGGCAATCTCCTGGACATAACTTAAAACCTGTTTAATGCTGCTGAGCTCTTCACAGTGACAACAGAGTTAGTTTTATGCAATAAATGAATGTTTTCAGTTCTCGAGGTGAAAAAGTAAAAAAAAAAAAAAACCCCTGTTATAACTCAGGTCTACCCCAAATTAAGGTGTTAGCTGTTAAAATAAAATTAGATTAAATTTAATCTCAGATTGTTTTTTTTAAATTAAAAAATGAAACACTTAGAAAATATTGAAAAAGTCTTTCAGTTTTTCATAACTGTCTCCAGTTTGTATGCACAGCTGAAAACAACCAGCTAATTCAGCAGAAATTCAGAATTTCAATACTCCAACTTCAGCACAAAGCTTTTTGTTTGGTTCTAAAAAATACGACACTACTTACAGAGGAATAACCCTTAAGGAATATCTAGTATAATGTTCAGAATGAGTTTTATCATGGTACTCATGGAGGCCACGGAAACTCATAGCACCCTCAGAGCAAAAAACCACACTGGCGTTCTGCAGACCTGGTTCGTCTAGAGAGATGGTTTATGAGGTCAAAAATGGGTGCACTGACACTGCAAAGTTCAAATCCCCTACAGCAACACAATAGAAAGGACACGTAACTGGCGCAGCTGTATTGTAAGCATGAAGCTAACCTTCCTGGAAATATTACTTCTACTTGTCTCTGTCCTGTAAAATTTACTAGAAATCACCATGCTAATATCCTAAGTTTAATGGTGATGCCAGTATAGACAAATATCGCAGATTATGTACATGTTCCTAGTCCTGCATCATAGAATAGCTGCTATTTAAAGATAACAAACATAAAACAAAATATAGAATCATAGAATAGTTTGGGTTGGAAGGGACTTTTAAAGGTCATCTAGTCCAAGCCCCCTGCAAAGGATGTCCCCTGAGCAGGGACATCTTCAACTGGATCAGGTTGCTCAGAGCCTCGTCCAACCTAACCTTCAATGTTTCCAGGGATGGGACATCTACCACCTCTCTGGGAAACCTGTGCCAGTGTTTCACCACTCTCATTGTCAAAAAATTTCTTCCTTAGATCTAGTCTCAATCTACCCTCTTTTAGTTTAAAACCATTACCCCTTGTCCTGTTGCAACAGGCCCTGCAAAAAAGTCTGTCCCCATCTTTCTTAGAAACCCCCCTTAGGTACTGGAAGGCTGCAGTAAGGTCTTCCTGGAGCCTTCTCCTCTCCAGGCTGAACAACCCCAACTCTCCCATCCTGTCCTCATAGGAGAGGTGTTCCATCCCTCTGATCCTTTTTGTGGCCTCCTCTGGACCCACTCCAACAGGTCCATGTCTTTCCTGTGCTGAGGGCTCCCGAGCTGGATGCAGGACTCGAGGTGGGGTCTCACCAGAGAGGAGGAGAGGGATAGAATCACCTCCCTTGACCTGCTGGCCACGCTGCTTTTGATGCAGCCCAGGATATGGTTGGCCTTCTGGGCTGCAAGCACACATTGCTAGCTCATGTCCAGCTTTTCATCCACCAGTACACCCAAGTCCTCCTTGGCAGGGCTGTTCTCAATCCCTTCATCCCCCAACCTGTACTGATACTGGAGATTGCCCCAACCCAGGTGCTGGACCCTGCACTTGGCCTTGTTGAACCTCATGAGGTCCACATGGGCCCATTCCTTGAGCTTGCCCAGGTCCCTCTCGATGGTATCCCATCCCTCAGGCATGTCAACTGCACCACTCAGCTTGGTGTCATCTGCAAACTTGTTGAGGGTGCACTCGATCCCACTGTCTCTGTCACTGATGAAGATATGAAACAGTACTGGTCCCGTCAGGGACACCACTCATCAGTGATCTCCATCTGGACACTGAGCCATTGACCACTACTCTCTGGATGCGACCATCCAACCAATTCCTCATCCACCCAACAGTCCACCCATCAAATCCGTATGTCTCCAATTTAGACAGAAGGATATTGTGGGGGACCATGTCAAAGACCTTACAGGAGTCCAGATAGATGGCATCCATAGATCTTCCCTTGTCCACTGATGTTGTCACTCCATCATAGAAGGCCACTAGTTTGGTCAGGCAGGACTTGCCCTTGGTGAAGCCATGCCAGCTGTCTCAAATCACCTCCCTGTCCTCCATGTACCTTAGCATAGCTTCTAGAAGGATCTGTTCTGTGATCTTTCCAGGCAGAGAGGTAAGGCTGACAGGTCAGTAGTTCCCAGGGTCCTCCTTTCTACCCTTTTTAAAAATGAGTGAAATGTTTCTTTTTTTCCAGTCACCAGGGACTTCACCTGACTGCCATGAGTTTTCAAATATCATGGAGAACATGTCACAAAACAGGCAATAAAACTCTTATTTCCTGCACTAAGGAAAACAACCAGAATGCAGTGCATGGGAACACAGTCCACACACTCCACTTGCTCTGAGAACTGGAATTTACCAAGTGGGAATGCTGACAATGGAGCAGGCTGGGAGGAGGAAAAGGTAGCCTTTAAAGTTCTCTGATAAGTCCTTTTCCCACCTTGACAGCACAGGTGTATAGATAAAACTATAACTTCTGAACATGCCTAAGTGGAACTGGACAACTTCCATGGTTATCAGTAATAAGGACAAAAGAAATAATTAGACTTGCCTGATTTCTACATAATCCTCTGTACAGCGTTTATTCCCTTCCAAGGTGAAGTTCATGAAGCGCAGCACAATCTGTCTGTTTCTTCCCACCGTGATTGTGTATATGCACTCCGTCCGGACAGGGTAGTTATTGGGGTAGTTTGGAGATGTTAGCACACCACTTTCAGCATGGTAGTTGTGTGAGCACACTTTAAAAAGGAAAGAAACAAGTATGAATTAATTTAATATGTATGCTAAATTAAAAAGAAATTTCTATTTCCAACAGACAGAGGAGCAAACATCCTGTACTGTTGTGCATTATAACTCTTCCTGGACACATCTTACTGCTGAATGTCATCACTATAAACTAAAACCAGAATCCAGCTTTTTCATGAGTTTTCTTATATTTGAGTTGATTTGTTCAGCTTTTACCAGAACACTGTGTCTGTTATAAATAGGCAACGTAAGAGTAGTTCCAGCTGCCTAAGTTGGCTTTGACCTAAAACCCAGGTAAGCAGAGAAAGGAAACTGAAAGGAATGTCTTGATCAACACAAAAGGCAAGATTCCTGAATTTCTGAAAAGCAGTGGCGGTAGAAACTGAATGCAGTCTCTAGCTATGAGGAGATACTATATTGTTTGCAGGCATTCCCCATGATCAAACCTGGGAGATGGGGATTTTATATGTAAATTTCTTTTTCCATTTTCTGGGCCATAAGCGACAACCAGTAGGAAAATAATATAATCCTTAGATTGTGAGAACAAAGCAGTTTTACTTAATGTCTTATACTAAAATCAGCTACATCAGTTCTTCTGTGAGCACTGCAGAAGCTGTGAAGGTATCACAAGCTGGAAAGAAGAAAATAGGATGGACTAATGCTCAGACAGAACCTGAGCAATAATTATAAAGAAGCTCTTTTGAAAGCACAGACATAAGGACTAGGAATAAAAATATCTGCTATGCAATAGTACATGAGACTTATTTTGGAGAGAACAATTGTCATGTATTAGTTGGTCACAGTCTGAGTAAGGTTTGTGATCTGGCTGCAAAAAGGGCAAGAAGAAATGTGATCTGTGTCAGGTGTTTTCAGTCAAAACAGGGAATTTCTATGCCACTGCACAAGGTAATGGTGACATGTCACCTGGAAAAATGTGGTTAACCATGGTCACTGTTGTTCTGGAAATCAGATGAGAACAAGTAAGACAGAGGTGGAGATAGCAGGAGATTAGTAGGCAAGAGACACTAGAAGAGCTTAACTTGTTTAGCTTAGCAAGTACAGGAGAAAAAGATAAACATCATGAGGCACAAAGAAAATAAAAATACAACAAACTCTCAATGACAGTACAAGCTCTGAAGTTAAAAAAACTGTCCATGAATACAGATAGACAGAAAATAGGAGAAAGTTTCTATCAGGAAGTGACTTTCTAAAGAAATCATCCAACCAACACAACAGATGCAGTAAGGGGAAAAAAAGTCCACTATTTCTTAAGATACAGTTTGATTAATTTAATTAAGAAGGGGATCACATTATCTAACTCTCGGCAAAAAAAAAAGGGAGGGAGGTAAAAATTGTGGGCTGGATTTGATGACCCTGGAGGCTCATTCCAGTCCTCCATTCCCCTGTTTCAGGTCCTACAGGTTGCAAATATAAGAAATGAAAATAGATTTCTTAAATGCTTTCTATCAAGTAGGCAGGGTTAGACTAATTATAAAGCACAACTGAAAGAGCAAGCAAAATATTATGATTAACATTATACTCATTTAAGCTGGTTGCCACAGATCTCTGAAACCTGTTTTCTAACATAGGATAGCCGCAGTGTAGTAATACTTGTGCTTAACATCTCAATATACATAATATATATTGGAAGTGGAAGTGGAAGTGATGAAATTACAGTTCAGGCCCTCCATGTCTAAAGTTGGTAATTTCTATGTCTGTTCTCTATCCATTCTAACTACTAAAACGCTTTTGCTTTTAATGGTGTCTTTTTTAATGGTGTTTGCATTCTTAGTCACCTGGAAGGCTCTGTTGAAATGCTTTCTGTGGAATAAATAACCCCAAAGCTACCTACCAGCCTCATGTTCTTAATTCATCACAAGGAGAACAAAGAAATATGACACAGAAGCAGGGCAATAATTTTCTGCCATTGGGTTGTACTTTGGTATTAACAAGTCAAAAGGGTTTCATGAACTAGTTTACCTAAAATCATGATCTATTAAAGTCTTTATCTAGAATTTTAATCATTTTAGTGTTCCATCACTGATATGCTCTAATGTATGCATATAACAATCAGGTTAGTCCTGGGCACTTTAAAAACCTTGTGCTGCCTTATAAATCCTTATAATGCCCTTGCTGTGCTGCCAGCTTCCGTAGTGTTTCATGATATGTAGGGCTTATCATCAAACTTCAGATCCTTAAGACATGTGATTTCTTGAGAACCCTGCCTGCAGGGTTAGAAATTTGACTTGGAAATGTGACCCAAGTTTTTTCCCAATGGCTTATTATACAAAAAGCAATAAAAAATTAAAATGAAAATGTGTGTGTGTTTATTAGGTTACTTATTTTTAACTAATTTCCTCCTGATTTTGGAAGGGTAGGTGCCTGACTTATGCACATTTAATGGTTAGAGCTGTTACAATACTGCCATTCGTTATTCACTCAGAGGCTGAGACCATGAATACTAGCTTTCAGCCTGGAGAATATTTAAATTGATGTATTAGGTAAGGGCCCTTAGGGTAAAATAAGGAACATGGAAGCCAAAATATTTTTATCAGCCCTTTTAGAACAATTTCCATAGAATTGTCCAGGTTTCTTCCCTCACTAAAGTTTGCTTCCTTGGGAGTAATCCATACAGAAACTCATATCCCAAGCGTGCTATTTTAAACTGGATGCTGTACACTTCACATAACTGCTCTACACTTCATATAAAAATCTTCTTTATGAGCTAAGGGGGATAAATACAGAAGGTAGAACAGTGACTGCCTTAGAAATGTCAGACTTCTGGCTACTGTGAAATAAATCCAAGTGCAGACGCTGCTATGATGATTAGGCAAAGCATAAATGAACCCACATTTTGTGTCCGTCAACTCTCTTCTGGTAACTGGATTCACTCATGTGCTACTTTCAGCAGGAGAGCTGGTACTCCCTTTTTCACTCACCTCACTAAAACAGCATTTGGGGGTGTGCTTGAACAGTTATAGTTCCTTCAGTGAAAACTATTAGCAAAGTTAGCAGGAAAAAACTACTTTGACTCCTTTGCCAAAGCTCAGAATGCAGTCTAAGTCCATAACGTGATTATTATATGCCTGGAAAAAATATTAATTCAGTTTAGTTTGAAGACACTTATCACAGCTCATGAAACACAGAAAAAGAAGGCAATTGTTGAGGACAGTTGCACATCTTGCCTTGACAGTGTGTGAGGTTTTGAAAGCTATTCAATCTGCTTTCTGATTTTGGTACTGAATGTGTTTGCTCTTCTGAAAAAAATGCCATAAATGGCAGTAACCCACTGTAATAGCCAATAGCAGAGAAAAATGCCAGCTTTTGTACCACTCACTCATGCAATCATGCATACTGCAGAAAATTATATCTCTGTTTTTTCTCGTAAAGAGATATTAATCATTTGCCACAATTCTAATTAATCAAAAATAAAATTATAGTGTTGGATGTAAAATGGCGGTTTTCTTTCAATCTCACTCTGCCAAAGGAAAACTGGGATCCCTAACAATTAGACCTTTATGTAACACTGCATGTTTAAAAACAAGGAAGAAACTATCACATGAAGTATATACCTCTCCACATGCAATGGAAAAGCGTATCTGCACTTCAGGGCCTTCTGTTACTGCTGCTGGCAGATGCTAGGAGGGTTGATTTTTACCAAGAAGGCACACAAAGGCCCTTTGTACTGTTTCAGTCCCAAACTCCTTAGAAACATGCGGTACAGCTGTTCAAAAAGAATCTCCAACTCTCTTCTGCTGATTTACACATAAATGCATATACTATAGTCATATACACATATATGTAGGCATATGTAGGGAGACTAATAACCTGATCAAACATAACCAAGTTACAGTGGCGTAACAAGTTGCCAGTTGCCAGCTGATTGAGCCTTTTTCCTAAGACTCGGGTTGAGCTGAGCAGATGCCCAAGATTCATGCAGGACTTCAGCTTTTTTTTCCTGTTTTAGCTCAGCCACATTCAACCATGCTCGCTCTCTGTGCACACACATATTTGTCAGACTTTACTGTCCATTCCTGTCTTTGCTCATTCAGCTCAAGAGAAAAGTCAGGCAACATCCTCCTAATAATTACTGTGTTCAATCAGCACGATGGGAACTGAGATGTCAACTTGTACTCAGCTATCAATAAAGATGACACACAATTCTATACATTACTTTCAGGTACACTTGTAAGTCCATGGGCTCACAAATGTTTTTCTTTCTTTCTTCATCCTTCTCAAATTCTGATTTCTCCAGTCAGTCATTGTCAGCTAACATATACCACACAATGAAGTTATCTAAAACCAAGTTACCCCTCTTGATAAACAATATCATTCACAATTCAGGATGATAAGGAGGAAAAAAATCTTATCTTTCACCAAAGCCAGAGAAAGACCAGGAATAAAAACCCTATCAGGAAGGCAATCTGCTAAACCTTGTTAAGGCTGACTTTTCTCAGCAGAAAGGATGAAATGAAGCCTCTTTAATGAAGAAAAAAAAAAAAAAAAAAATCCTTCTCCCAGACCCCAATTCAAAGTAAAACAAATAAATCACTACTTACCTGTAAAGAAGTTGAGGACAATAAAATAACACACACTAACTCTAGTGCTATTCCTGTTGAAAAATTGTGGCCTGGATCTTTCAAGACCCTGAGCAACGTTTCCAGGAAAGACTGAGCCCTTTCAAAGATTTTTCAATAATTTTACATGGGTTCTTGTTGTCAACCAAGATGGGCAAAAGAAAACCCCAATATCTATCATAACACTTACATGGCTGTAGTGGTATTTGTCTATCTGGTATTTGAGACCTGGACTCTAGGAAACAAATCCAAATATTACCTTGCTTTCCATATGACTTTCCCCTTTCAAAGACAGCCAAGAACTAAGCCTCTGAGGTACAGATAGTTTAAGTGAGCAATATACATTTTAAACAACTGAATATCATGTGGGCGTATTTGACTGAAGGATTTCCACTTGTATTCCTGCCATATGAGCTATTCACAGCTACTAGCTGGCAGATTGCTAAAACAATTGTTTGCACTTTATGGACCATGGCCATGGCTGTATCTCATGGCATTCAAATTTTTTTGACCAGCTTTGCCATTATTTTCAGGCTACTTTTCAACTAATTAATATATCACAGATGAACCATGCTAACAAAAACATTGTTTGCTAAGATGCATAAAGAAGAAAATTAGTTTTATTTTACATAAAAAGCTTTTTTTCACTCTTATTTATCTGGGTTCTTTCCTCCTATTTATTAGGTTTTTTGGTGATAATCTTGTCCATCTTTTGAATAGCTCATTCTCTGTAAAATACCTCCAGGCAAAAGCCTATTGGAACGTCTAATATGAACCAGAACAGCTTTGACCAGTTCTGATATTGATTACACTTTAGCTGGCTAAGAAAACATAGCTAAAAAATATGAAGGATTCTTACTGCACAAGAAACATTATTGGAACCATATTTTCCTTAGCAGAAAAATCAAACTAGGCAGCAGATGTAAAGAAAAAAAAATCCATAGCTTTGGTAAACCTCTGAGATATGATTATGTTCAGCCATTTGCTACCTTAGTGTAACTGGATATACATAAGATGAATATCAGGGCTAAACATCTCACAGTGGGAAAACTAAACTTGATATGATTTCAGGGAAATGGGGAGTTGCTTCTCATAGCAAAGACCACATATGTTTGCCTTCTCACAGGCCACAGCAGCTTCAAAACACTTTATTCTTAATCAAAAATGAATGTTAGCAGTCCAGTATCTATGACAACTTTATAATACTGCTATGTTTGTGCTGGGACCAAAAGAAACAAATCTCTGTAAAGAAAACAGATCGTAGTTTCAAATTCTCTATAGGGTTATTACTCTCAGTTTCAGTAGTTATCTGCTAGTTTGCCATAGTTATGCAAACTATAGTGGTTGAAGTGAAAAAGCATTTATTCTAGAGACCATAGTTGTAGGTCTGAATGAGAATAAATTGAGAGTTAGCCCAGTTTAGCTGGAAAGTAGTAAAGATAACTATTAATTATGGGGAAAGAAAATCATACCTGTTGTTTAGAGTTTGGATGAAGATATTACATAGTTGTAATTTCATATAAACATTTTATACGGTTTCTAGTTGTTAATAGCAGTGAAGAGAAAACAGACTTGCATTTTTAAGGGATAGTTTGAAACCATTCTAGGGACAGTGTTGATACAGTTTGAACCTCATGATGCATAAAGCAGTGCTTTAGATGAAAGATGAGAAAATCCAATAACCAAGGAGGTAGTAAAGGAGGGAAATATGGAAGAGAGGAGGCAGAGTAGTGAAGCTGGACAAAAATCTTGGGGTTCATCAGCACTGAGATAACAAACAAAACCAGAAAAACACAGGGGTACACAGAGACAGAAATACAGATTAATGGTGAGTAAAGAATATTTTGATCTTGATGAACTGTGAGAAGAGCTGCAATAAGAACAGTTAGGAATGAATCAACTCTACCCATGAAATATTAATCTGAGGTAAAGTAAAAGAAAAAATATCACATTAAAAAGCAACAACCATATTTATAGAAGTTACAGTTGGCAGCTGCAAAAACAGGCTCATAAAAGACTTTCTTTATAAGGCTGATAATTTCACAATTTCTCACTAGTAAGAACTCACTTTTGACACTACAGATTCTTTCTTGGAAACATTTTTAAAAGTACAACTTGGTTCTTGGCCTATTATTTTCTAGCAAATAGAAATTTCCTCCTTGGAATAGTTCTCATTAAATCTTAATTGTTTTTACTGGCTTTTTTAGTTTCCATGCCAGATAACTCAAGTAGGAATGAAGGCAGCTGAGAAAATTGATTATTTGGATTTATAAATTATCTGGTAGTGAATAAAATCACAGTGGCAAAATCTGTACTGGTCTCGCCTACACACATACTTGAGAGATGAAATAATAGCCAAATTTTCTAAGCTGAAAAGCACCAAGAAAGCAGCTATTTTTCATAAGGTAGAAAGAGGAAATTTTGCTGTTTTTAAACAGGTTGGAGAAAGAAAGTAGGAAAAATAAAATTATTAAAGAAACTAAGAGCAAACAGTGAGTAGCCATTGGTAGTTTATCTCTGCATAGATAAGTACTATGAATGTCTGGTATTCATCTAATAAGTCCCTCATAGCCAGCATACACACACACAAACCAGCTAGAAACTGGTTAATGATGAATACACAAATAAAACAGCTAAAAATGTATTCTCATTTTTACTTATTTCATTGTCTCACTCTACCTCTCCTGTGGTTTAATACTGCTAGACAGAACCTGTCCCTCTACTCACATAAATCCTCTTCTACCACAGATCTGTGTTTAGCAGTGATGAGATCAATAGCAGACCCATGTCTGTGGGGTCTATGAAACTGATAGTTAACAGTCTTTCACTAAGAGGCTGGTTTTTCAAGTGCCCCTCAGTCACTGCTAAAACACTCTCAGTGCTGGAGATATGTGAAAACACTGGATAGCTATAATGATGGGTTCAGCATAGTTTGAAAACACAGATGTGCCCCTACCCTGGAAAACGTTCAAATCAATTCGACTTCTGAGTAGTTTCTCAGTTTTTCTCTGCTTTAAGGGAATGAACTAAGGGAATGAACTGTCATTGTTCTCTTCAATAGTCTTTTCCCCACTGATGTATGTCTTGGCCTCTTAAAAGGAGATACTTAAAGAACAAGGTGTAACAGGACCCTTGACCTCTGCTGGAGACAGAAACGTTGCACTCTCTTAATGAAAAAACCAGCTTGTGCTTTCAGGTTATTTTGCTGTTTTATCAAATGTCACCCTATATGACCTTTTTCTGCCCATCATTAATATTGCACCTAAATAGGGACTAAATTAATTTTTATGGCACCTGAGAGTCTCCCTTCAAGTGAGTTGTCTGCAACTACTAAGCTTCCTAGATCACATATACTCAGCTCAGAACAGACAAAACAAATTCAGAAAATACTTTTCTTAAATAATTCATGTAGTTCTCACATGTCAGCTCTTACTGGCTTTCTGAAGAAAACAGCAGTGTTGCTTACAGGAATTGCTTTCTGCTTTCCTAGGGAGGAAAAAGCCTGTGAACCAAGCAGGATAAATAAGAAGGGGTAGAAGTGGCACCAGGCAGTCTTCTGTTAACACAGAAAATAATATTTCTGTTTCTTGTAGTGGTTATTTACAATGACAGCTGAAAACATTTAATTTGCATAATGAACAGACTGACATATTACCTTTTGACGCATCCAGGGAGATATAATTAGCTGAGAAGCCCTCAGATGCAATGCTGTGATCAGTCACAAAGTACAACATCATCATGTTGCCACCACTAGTGAAAGATGGTGGAATTGATCTTCCACAGTACCTGCAGCAAAAAGATGCCTCAAATTGAGTGGCAGTACTTCATGAAGCATTTGTATTACTGGGAGAGGATTCAGCTTTCCTGAGAAGTTTGAATAGCTACACATACACAAATCTTTCCTTTGGATGATATAGATCCCAGCCGTATACCCTGTATCATGGGCCTAAATAGCACACTACTTGTACAACGGTACAAATCTAACTTGCGTGGCAAAATCAGAGGAGGAACCATTCATCAGGTTGCCAGATTGTTATTGAAATTAGTCCATGCTGTACCTACAACATATTCTGTTCTTTTGTAGGAGTTGAAGTGGCTGGACCAAAGACTAAGGTTGCAGAACACTCTCCATTATAATATGAGTCATTTGCTCCATATTTTCCAAAATACTGCCATGTCAGCCAACAACTTTACAGTCTGTAACTGCAGCTGGATACCAATCCCAGGTTCAGATGGTCTGAATTCTAGGATGGGAAGAAGTTTATTTCCCATAAATCAAAATGTTAATGGAGCTGGACAATGCCAGCTAATGAAACCTGCCCTTAGAAAAGCTGTCCTCTTAACACAAGTTAATTTCTACCAATATACTACATATTAAATGTGGTTCTCATTCCATGGTCAGAGAAAGCAAGCAGCCTCTACTATTCTAGGCAGAGAAAGTGCTGCTATTGTTTCTGTAATGCAGATAAATTAATCTATACACAACATTTAAGGAAGCAAATTGGATATTGAGATCTATAGAACAGTGCTTACTCTACAGTAATTCATCTCTGGAGGCTAATGGACGTACCTTCCCAATTTTTGCACAGTGCTGTTATCATATATTTCAAGATAATCCTTCCTGCAACTATAATCAAATGCCAAGTTAAATGAAGTGAATGTCAGGCGGATAAGGTAGCCGGGTTGAATGTTGATGATCCACGTACAGTTAATACCATGTGGGTAGACATCTGGGTGACCAGGACTTCTAATGGTTCCTTCTGGCCCAGTGAGAATCTCTCCACATACTGTAGATATTTAAAGCATCAGGTTAAATGATGTATTTATTAAAAAGTTTGTCATTGGTTAGGGTTTTTTTCTAAATTTCATAGTCCTTTTTTTCCTCAATGCATACTACACTAACTGATTTAGAATTTGTCACCTATTACACCATTATAAAACTTGATGGCAAGCTGTTTTCAGGGTACAGGAAAATTTGGAAAGTCCCAACACTCTAGATAGAAAACAACAAAAAAATCCTTACCTGTATCTATTGGCCAGTACTCAGCTCTGAAGCCAAGGTTGGTAAGAGAGAAAGCTCTGAATTTGATATACAGATTGTTCCTTGTAGATTGCACTCTAGATGGTACAGCTGTACCACAGTATTTCTCCAAAAGAGGAGAGTCTGTGTTGTTGCCATCTCTGACCTGAAGAACAGTGTATTCAGAATATCCAATACAAATTTCTATTATATTAAAGTTATAAGCATAAATGAACTCATAAGAACTATATAAAAGAGATCCTTAGTAAGTCAAACCCTACCCTTTCTTCAGCACAGTTTCTACTACAGGTGCATACAATGCAATCTTATGAGTGCCAGAGAAGCACCCTCCCACCTAAAGCATGTCAGATGGAGAAAAGCTGAGATCTTACACCCTCTATGTAAGTGGCACATGTATGTTCATGTAAGTGGCATACAAACGTGCAAATCCAGGTCTGTCTATTTAAAGACACCTGATACACATCTTTGATTATCAAAATGGTCATATCATCTTTGGAGAACCAAGAACAGGTTTGGAATCCCATTATGAACCTGGAAAAGCTTTAATAACTGCTGTAGTGCTTGTCTGTCAAGCAGTTCTGTTTTGGTGGAGGTGAGTATGAGAAGGAACATACAGATAAGAATCTATGTACTATTCATAGTATATGAATACATTGTTCATACTATATGAGTATATTATTCTTTACCTCAACGTAATCCGAGTCACAAGTGGTTGTATTTCGAATGTCAAAGTCGATGAAGTTAAGAATCACCACTTTGCTGGCTGGCTGGGAGATGATCCACTCACAGGTCTTTGGGTGAGGGGACATCCTGGGGTAGTAAGGTGAATGGATAGTGCCTGCTCCAGACAAGGAGCCTCCACAGGCTGCCAAGAGACACCAAGAACCAGTACTTGTGATGAATGGTTTCAAGGAATGTATAATATGATGACTATCAAATATCACTATGAAATTAGAAGAAAACCACCCCTAAAAACCTATATTCTTACAGCGTCTACCACAGATCATCCAAGTAGCATGGAGAGAGTATTTAAAAGAACATATTGCTGTAAGTATAGCATAAATATGTATATATAGAAGACCAATCTAACTGTGCCCATGAAAACTAATGGATTTGACTAATTTGTTCACAGACACAGATAGATTTGTTGGTGATTAAGAGCTAAAAGATAGGAAAAATTAAATTTAAAAGATTTAGGCAGAATTACCACTAGCATAACAAAGATAATATAGCTATAAGTGATTTATCATTAATAGAAGCAATGAGGGTTGCCTTTCCAAGCATGCTAAGAGTACTTTCTGAAAGTGGCAATAAATAAGTTCAATGTGCAGGTCGCCGGTTCCTCTTACCAACTTGATAAATGGCCCTGAAGCTAGCCCTCTGCACAG
Source organism: Phaethon lepturus (assembly GCF_000687285.1). Taxonomy (NCBI): domain Eukaryota; kingdom Metazoa; phylum Chordata; class Aves; order Phaethontiformes; family Phaethontidae; genus Phaethon; species Phaethon lepturus. Next base: position 78,970 of record NW_010548139.1, on the reverse strand, counting down.
AAGCATCAGACTTGAACTTGATCCAGAGGCTGTTACTGGTAGAAGTGATTGGAGACATGCGTGTACTATGACAGAATTTGCTAATAAGGGAAGACATCTCACTGTCACCATCTCGAACCTAGTCATCGAAAAGAAAAAAAGAAAAATGTCACATCATAAAAGCATTGGGATCTGATATCCAGATAAAATTAAAATCTCACAAAAGCTGCTAAATAGGAAAAGGAGTAACTATTTTACTTATAAATAAGAGGGACAAAGAGCCATCACAGTAATTGGTGCAAGCACATGATTTATAAGAGCTCAAAAGAAGGATCGGATGATCAGCACAGAAGACACACATATGTACAGCTTTAGTACAATTTGTGTCTATGCTTCCAAAAGTGACACCTTTAGTATGAAAGAGACAGGTTAGGTGCTCACCAGAGATAGCTATGAAATTTTTGCCAGCACTAAAATCTGCTGGGGAAAAAAAGTGATTTTCTTGTGACTCTGATTTTCTTGCTCTGGCAACGAAGCTTCTAGTGATTTTTCAATGGCACTTCTGCAGAACAAGCACATGTTGTGTGCACACGCGTGCACATCTCCCATCACACCCATACATCAATGCAGCCAGACAGCTCACTAACAGGAGTTGCAACTCTAAGTCTTTAAAGCAGCAAAGAGGTATACTGACATCTTTCCATTGCTTTATGTGAAGAGTCCAATGCACAATAATGACAGCGAAGCTGTATCAGGGAATCACTTCCAGGTTTTATCTTCTGCATTGCCACTCTACTGACCTCAGTCAATTTGCTAACCAAAGGAGAACTGTACCTTATGTGTCTTTCCAGAAGTTGATTATAAATCCTTATTATCAAGGGGACTAGAAGGGAAAGAGGTATTTGCACATCAGAACTTCAGGCCCTGAACCCACAGTCCGTGAGTAAAGGATAGGTGCATCCAGGGCACCAGGCAGAGCACTGGTATAGCCAAAGAATTCTGAACACCCTCTGAGGTACCCATCTCATTCTAAGGGGGCAGCCAACAAGCTGAGGTCCAAGAAACAGCTCCTGTGCTATTTGCCCAGGCAAAAAATGCAATTTTTCTCCCAGAGAGTCTCCTAAAACAAAACAGCTCTTTCCTGTGGTAAAAGGTCACGTAGCTGGAGATGCTTTTAAATGCATCTATATGCTGTCAACCCCAAAAATCATTTCCAGTGAAATCATTGGCCAAGCCAGGGACATCCAGCTTTCAGGTCCCCTCTCATCACCTCTTCTTTCCTCCTCAGCTGTATTCCTCCATGGGCTGGCAGAGAAGGCAGGGAACCCTTTTTGGTGCCCTGGTGAGCAGGCAGTGGCTGCCCTCCTTGCCCAGCTTTGGCAAACTAAAGCTGGTGAGATGACTTTCCAACTAACAGATATTTTTAATTTCCCTGGAAATTGAGTTTAGGGTGACAGAATTATTGTGGATTTATAGCAGAGCAAGTAAGATCAGAATTTGTGCCGAAATATTTAGAAAAATCTTTGGAGAGCAGTGAAAGCTTCCAGAACTATAGTTCAAAAGAGCTTACATTTTTTCTTGAGCTGATTCTCATATTTTTTGTTTATAAAGCCCAGTGAGTAGTGATAAAAATAACAGGTTCTCTAAACCATATGAACAATTATAGAATCATAGAATCTTTGGGTTGGAAGGGACCTTTAACGGTCATCTAGTTCAAGCCCCCTGCAATGAGCAGGGATATCTTCAACTAGATCAGGTTGCTCAGAGCCTCGTCCAACCTAACCTTCAATGTTTCCAGGGATGGGACATCTACCACCTCTCTGGGAAACCTGTGCCAGTGTTTCACCACCCTCACTATCAAAAATTTCTTCCTTAGATCTAGTCTCAACCTAATCTACTCTCTTTTAGTTTAAAACCATTACCCCTTGTCCTGTTGCTATAGGCCCTGCGAAAAAGTCTGTCCCCATCTTTCTTAGAAGCCCCCTTTAAGTACTGGAAGGCTGCAGTAAGGTCTTCCTGGAGCCTTCTCTTCTCCAGGCTGAACAACCCCAACTCTCTCACCCTGTCCTCATAGGAGAGGTGTTCTATTGCTCTGATCATTTTTGTGGCCTCCTCTGGACCCGCTCCAACAGGTCCATGTCTTTCCTGTGCTGAGGGCTCCCGAGCTGGATGCAGGACTCGAGGTGGGGTCTCACCAGAGAGGAGTAGAGGGACAGAATCACCTCCCTCGACCTGCTGGCCATGCTGCTTTGGATGCAGCCCAGGATACAGTTGGCCTTCCAGCACACATTGCCTGCTCATGTCCATCCAGTTAGAAGGATGGCAAGGAGAAGGAGCTGCCTTGCCTAACACCTTACCTCTGTAGCACTGTGTCACAGTCTTTCTTAAATAAGAAGTTTTACTGTCTCTAGTTTCTTATTGCAGACCCCTGGTCCCAGGCTGTTCCCTGCTTAGTAAGAGCCTAAACATCCCTCCCTGAGCAACTGTCTGTGAGCTGTGTCTGGTCCCTGTGGAAAGTCTGCAGGTTTTCTGGTATCACCAGGGATGGGAATAATCTGCACCTTTTCAAAGTGACAAAACAATTGTCATAGAGTGACTTTTAAAGTAACAAACACCCAAAAGCTATCTCCCTAGCTGAGCTTCATTATAAAACCGGTGAGACGGTATTTTAGAAAAACATATGTGGAAAACTAGGCCTTGATAAAAGAGCACAGTGCTTTAGTTCTACTGACTGTCCTGGTCAGAAAATGTTGGTCCTGTTTCTCTGCTCTGGGCTGAGCCACCAAGTGAGAGGGTAGGAAGAAGAGGAGGACAGAAACACATGGAAACTGAACGGCTTGTGACTGATCAGCAAACAGCGAGGTAAATGCCCTGCTAAGTTAATACAAACTGGTTGCATTCAACAGAAATGGTTTTGTTTCTCTGGCTGCTGTGAATTTAGCTGCTGTTCTGCCAGCAATTAGGCAAGAGGAGCACCAGGCCAAACAAACAAAAGCTGTCTGTTTATATTAAACACACTTGCCCTCTTATTCCAGAAATTAATTACACTTCATTCCAACCAAAGTCTCTGAATTAGAAGAGGGAAGGGAACGATGTCAGCACAATAACATCTTTTAAAAGCAGATTAACGGCACAGAGTTCACAGAGGCCTATTCTTCACTTGGTCAAGAAGAGATTAAGCACAAAACCAACCCCACGCTACCACATAACCGCGTGGCCAGCAGCACAGGACCCAGCTCTGCACTGAGGTCGCAGGGCTTACTCCGACCTGCTTCAGCTGTGGCGGCACCTTCGCTAATCGGCTGGGTGTCTGTGCCCAGGTGGTTTTACTTCTGTTTACCTCTGTGCAGTACAGCCACAGTTTTATACAGAGAGCAGTACCCAGCACTCATTCCATGTAGGATGAGGTGTTCATGGCTGTAACATGATGACGTGGTGTGGAGAAATACAGGTTGGGTATGACAACAGATGCCTTAAGATGTGGCGAGTCAGGGTGTGGCACAGAGGAGCACAGGGACGGTGTGACAGAAGGGGCACAGGCCACTGACATAAAGAGCTTGTCAGGCCCTGAGGGCACCACTGGCCCAGTCTGGCCCCCTTAGGGCCCCTGCACCCTGCCCATGGCCGGGGACCCCAAGTCAGCCCCCAGCGCCATGAGTCCCAGCCCCAGCAATACCACAGTAGGGCCAGTCTCCAGCTGCCCACAGGCCTGCCCTGCCCGGCCACGGGCTCTGCTGAGCCAGGCCTACCTGCAAGTCCACGTCCCAGTCTGCCCTTGGCCCATCCTGGGGGATGGCTGCAGCTGTCCTACTCCCTGGCCAGGGCAGCGGGACCGGCCTTGGCTGCGAGGCCCCGCTCTGCGCCTCCGGGGAGCCCCCATGGCCCTGGGAGCCCTGGGCCTGCACAGCACTATGCCAAACCTCACCCACAGTCCGTTAAAGAAACGCAGACCTGGAGCTGGACAAAACTGGGTTTTGTGTCAATCACAAAACAAAATGAAGGCATGGCATCTGGTGTACTTAGAAGGCACACGGTAGTAGTAACTTCAGATGTAACATGAAGCTGCAGAACAACGAAGAGCGTGCTAGGTGTAAAAGCCAACATAAAAATCACCTCAGCTGGATCCCAGTTAGTATCAACATTACTATTGTATTATTACTACAGTTTCCATATAGAAAAATTCTAACTGTACTATTATTTTGTCTGTAATAATTAGATTTAGACTAATAACAATTCTTGAATTAGACCTGTAAGATTTCAGTTATGCTAACAATAAACTCCTGGCTTTACATATGTATATATGTACATATGTATGTATACATAAATATATATATGGTGTGCTTCCTTTTTGTGCCAGAACAAGATTTTCCGTATAACATCATGATTCCAGAAAATGCTGCATAGTGGCTATGGCATTTCTATTTTTGTTGCATTTGGCATGCATTTACCAAAGGTCCAAACTCCACTTTAATCACATACAGCTGATTAAGAATTAGCATTAAGCTAGACAGATTTTCTTGTTCTCTTATCTTTGCTTCATTCCAAATGTATGGCCCTGCTCTTTTAGCCCCTGTGACTTTTGGACCCTAATGAATTGGTATACTTAGTTCTTTGATTAACACCTATTTCTGTAGTGGCCCTTGGGACAGAAATTATGCGGCATGGTTTTGTAGACACATGTAATCAACCTTTCATATCAACTGATTAAGAGAAGTCACCTCAACATAATTTGATGAACAACCGGTGTGACTCTCCAGCTCCATATGGGTGAAGTTGAGGTATATCTTTTCATCCTCTGGCTGTCTGATAATGTAGATGCATTGTCGGTTGTTGACATAAGGGTTAGGCCAGAAAGGAGATGTGATAACCCCTTCACTATCTGTGTAATTTGCTCCACAACTTGGTCCTGCTATTTTAAGAAAAAAATATATCAAATGCGATATTCACAAGTATGGCAACTTTCAGTTTAGGCTGCCTCTGTACAATTGCTGCAAATCAAAGAGGATTTCTGTATTATTAAATAGCAAGTGTTAATTACATTCATTCATATGTTGTTGGCTGTATCTTGGGAACATCACAGACCGACCTTTAATGCTGAATTTTACTTACCAGGAGATGTTGTATAGAGAATGTGGAAGCCTTTATCAGTAACTAAGTCATCAGAGTGAAAGTGAATCAATGCATATGGACCAGTAGTTTGGAGTGGGGGTGGAGATCCAGTGCTACAGTATTTACCAAGGACAGGATCTTGTGGAAGAAGACCATCTCGAATCTAGGCAGAACAATGGATCGGCATTCAGGATTATTAGTTGTGTGCCAACTGTGAACTGTACCAACACTCCTAAAGTTATTTCAGGAGATATTGTAGATGGTGGGTGGAGGGAAAACTCATAGGAAGTTTTCTCCAAACACACAGGAACCAAGAAACAGACCCACCAGCATAGCTGTGATGGTGCTCCTAGGAGAGTCATCAAGGGTTTTGTGAAAGAGAAGGAAAGTATCAGGAGATCTACTGCTGAACTGTTTTCCTGATATCATGCTCTACATTGCACAATTTTGAAGAATATGCTGTTCCAAACCAGCTTCTCATTTCCATGAATGGGTATTGGTTAATTCTGTAAGCATTACTTTGCAGTTGAGAAAAAGCCCTAAGCTCACACATCAAGTTGTGGATTATACTATACTATGTATCTATTAATTTTAGATCCCTTTGTCTAATAGTTTACCTTAAGCTGATTAATTTTCTGTGGGTTGATATTTGACAAGGAATTTGGAGACTGAACTTTGTAAGAAAGTGAAAGCTTCCCACCAGGTATTTTTCCTGAATCTCATCCTCTTTAGTCGGAAGACTTCCATTGACTTCAGTGGAAAAGGATCTCATCCCCTTTCTGTTATACTGCCTGTATCTGATTGTGCATTGATGGCTGCAATAGGTAGCCAAATAAGTAGTACGAATGAACATTTCAACTCAGGATTTAATTTGCAAACAGTCCCCTTCTGTACTTACAAAAAGTTTTGAAATATCTTGTTTTGCAATAACATAGCCATAAAATGATGCCATAATCCACAATTAAACTTTACCTCTAAATGGTCATAACTGCAGTTTTCGTGGTGTTCTAGGCTTAGTGTGCCAAAAGCAAATGTGATGAGGAGGCCAGGACTAGTTGAGATGGTCCAGAAACAATCTCTGTTTACAGGATATTTACCAGGGTACCCTGGAGAGCTTATCGAGCCGTAAGTACCCGTCAGCTCACCACCACATTCTAACAGAAAAGAAACACGGAAGAACACAGCCTTTAACACCACACGTCAGGTCAGAAGATGAATTCTCCTGTAATGTCAAAACTAGGTACCACTTTGGGATCCAGAATAAATTCAAAAACAAAGATCTAGCCAAACAAACCAACAAGTTACTTCTTTCTTTAAATTTTAAGATTAGTTCTGCAACTCAGTTATAAAAGCAGAACTCAAAATATTTCCTGATTAGCACAGTAAAAGAAAGATTCTTTCCCAGTTACGGTGGAAATATCTTTAGAAGAATGATCAAAAGCAGTGTGTTTGGATTGGATTTACAAAATTAACCTGAATTTCTGTACTTTGTAAGTAGTCTCCATGTTTTACCCTAGCATAAGACTGTTTTTATTTTAAAAAAAAGTTATTTAATTACAGGGAAGGCTGTATATATAAAATACCTGTAATAAAAAAGCCATCCCTCTCAGCTTAACAGTTGGGAATGGTAGGGTTAACTTGTGCATTATACCTAAGGAATAGCTTAGTCACATCTATACCTCTCTTTGCCTTTTTTTTTTTTTCTACCAAAAGATCTGTTTTCACTTTTCAGTATCCATATTTGTCAATTAGTAATTATCTATCTAATAATGTCAATTTAAAGAAAAAAAAACACCAAAAATCACATTAAAAGCATTTCATAAATATTTCTGGAAATAAAGAAACTGTTTCCCCCTTCAATTTTCTATACATTTTTTACTCTATGGTTCTTTCACGACACAAACCAATGCACAATTTTGTTTCTAAACAATACTTAGAATACTGAAATAAGCTTGATGTTGCACAAGATGATTTGCAGTTTATCTCTAGAAATGCACTGCCAGGCCTCCTGGAAGAATCACGTAAGTGGCATTACCAAGGATTCAGGCAGAAATGTATAGTAAATGATACCAAAAAGCTCACAGATAATTTAAAATCAAATTCTCAACTCTCGCTCGTATTTGTAAAGCATGGTCCAACCTCTTTAGTCTTTTGTACATTGTCAGTGGCAAAAAAGGTTAACTTGCCTGCTCAAAGTACTAGATACTTCTGTGAGAAAAGGGAACTAATCAGACAAAGAGCATCTCCAGGAACACATGTTCTTTGGGGGATTCCTCACAGGACGTACAAAGCAGCTTTAAAAACTGTCAGAAAGTTATTCATGCAGAAGCATAGAGGTGGAGTTTAAATATTTTAATATTACATGTATGTCTACATTTCAGCCTCGCTACCTAGTAAAATACTGTCCTACTGCTCCTAGTGTTTCCTAATCAAAGGAAATGTCATTCATTTTGCTCCAAAGCCTTTAAAATTTTTAAGTAAATGATGTTTCGTCACACTTACCAGGATCCCGAGATTCCCACTGAACAGTAAAACCTCCAGCCGTAATGTTGTGGTTTGAGTAGAACCAAAAATACAGGGAGTTGTGGGAACTGAAAAGCTCTGCAGGAGGTGAGGAGCCACAGTATTTTCCCAGCATATGCATTGATGCTGAAGGCCCATCATGGATTTGAAGGAAGTCAGAGATACAGTCATTACTTGTCTCCAGTTGGAAGAATGGGAAAATAATATGCAGGATCTAGCAGAAAGTAGCAAAATAAGAAATCTCTTTTTTTCCATCCGCTGAGACACTGCTTACACAGTAACTCTGCATAGAGCAGATATATTTGTTCATGCAACTGTGAGAATCTATGAGCTCTGGAGCCATTATGCCATTTCCTGAGAAGTTCCAGGAGAGAAGATGATATTACAGATCTTAAGGGTCAAAAGAAAGAGACACGGTAGGAGAGAATTTGGACAGGGAAGTTGTCTGGAAAAAGCATTACTTCTATAAACTAATAATTGAGACCCTTTGTCTATGTCTGTTATATAAGTGAAATATATATATATGCGCATGTATTTCAAACCATGTAAAAGCCTTGAAATACAGCATAAAATACTTTATTCCAGGTTTCCCATGGCAGTTTTCTCATCAGATAATTAACATTCCTCATCCTTGCTATGGTTGAAAGTATTGTCATGGGAATTAAAAAAAGGAAATTATCTTTTCTTGCACATATAAAATCAGTGTTTCATAAGCCCACTCTAAATACTTAGTGACACACATCACTTTATGTATGTTCAGATTTCTCACTGATACATTTTTATATAGCTCTGCTAAAGACAGTAGTGGCTCTAAGACCTAAAGCTGAGGATATGTCACATATATATATATATATAACGCTGTATAAACCACTAGCAACCACTGGTTTATAAAACTCCTTAATTCATTCTATGAAATGTCAAAAATAGATCAAATATTTAGATCCCACGTAAGAAGTCCCATGCTAAAGTGTGCAGTATCATGTGTTATAAATAACAACTATAAAATAAGTGGAATTGTTAGCTGCAGATCAGAATCAGAATATACATTTGAGTGCAGCATTTAAAAATTAATCCTTAAAAAATTCAAATGCTGTTATTATACAAAGCCATTGACAATATGAGTTCAGCATTCCACATTTCTGGCGCTTAGAAATCAGAAACATGAAATTGTTCTGTGGTCACTTTGTTCACGAACCGGCTGTGGAGCCCATCACAGCAGAGCTTTTCTCCTGCAGCTATTCACAGATCACATTCTAAAGCAACGTAAAACAAGCACCTTCTCTAGGTGGTGGTAGGTGAATAAATTCTAACCCTCAGCTGCATAGGAAAAACCTTGAAAACATAACCCACGCAAATTTTTAGGCTAAGGAACCTGAAGGCTTGTAAAATCTGAAATTTATTCTTTTTGAAAAACTATTTATTGTGAAGAGTTTATATCACAATATTGGAATATGTCACATGAAGATGGTCTCCTTTGCTCTCATGGGCTGAGTGCTCCTGCAGAGTGAGGGTTTCTTTAACTTGAACCCTATTTTACCTTGTTTGGATTAGTTTGAATAACCCAAGCGCAGCTGACCCCACTGTTGTACTGCTGGCTGTTTGGGTTGTTAGGGTAACTGAAAGTCCCCCTGGAGCCTGAAAGATATCCTCCACAAACTGCAGAAAGAGAGAGAAATTTAAATTAATTAATTTGTGCTATCACTATACAGACTTAAAAAAACCCTAACTTTCTAGCATAGCTTTGGCTTCCTGAAAATTTAAAACGCAAGTGAAAGATACCTCTATAAAAGACTCTTCAGGATTTCTCCTGAATTAGAATGACATCACAAAAAATGAGCAAAATTACTCCCTGAGAAAAAAGTAGTTCCTGGAAAAAGAATACATATTTTCAGCTGGAATATGTGGATACTGTCAAAAGATGTTGACACTGTCTCAGGAAAATGTCCATAAACTAGTTCGTTTCCAGAAGGCTTGCTCCTCATTGAATCTTCAAATTTTTCACCTACAATGAAATAACATTTTGAAGCTAACACAATAAAATTGTCTCTCTCAGTAGTGGTGCATCATGGAAGTTATCCTTCAGATGTTTTATTGTCCCATTTATTCTCTGAGCCTGATAACACCTCTCATGATGTACCATGGTCTCTCCTCTCACTGAGCCATTCAATGAATGGGAACCATGAACTGGGAATCCCAAACAGCTACAGAAAAATATGTCCATAAAGCACCCAAAAACCAATGCATATACAGCTACAGCGTACAACAAGCAGCTCTAGTTTAACATTGAGATGATGCTAAAGAAATATTCAATTCTCAGCAAAGTATTGTGTTTCAAGGAATGGGAAAAGGAATATAATTTTGTTTGAAGTGTCCATCTAAAATATCTCACTCATTTCTCAACCAGATTCAAAATTATAACATCATAAAATGTATTATTTTCCCCTTGATTAGGAACTAAAACAACAGTTGATACATTGTAATTTCTCACTGGATAAAAACTTCTTTTCAATTCCTTCTACTATGCATGGTTAAAAATCTTTTTTTTTCCACATGTGCTTAATAATAAAACATTACTGGTTAGATATTTAAGGAAAACAGGAAAGAGCCTGAAATAGCGCTAAAATAGAGCATATTTCACAGCAGCTCAGTGAAAGTTTACATTCTGTATTCTGTGAAAAGTTAATCTACTTTCTTCACAGCAACCTGCAATAAATATGAGCCATCTGACAGATGGTTGCCACAGGGACGCTCACTGGAATGCTGTCCTGACCTTGTCTAATTAAAAATATCAGCAAAAAAAATCCCAAACAAACAGAAAAAGTGACATTAAGAAGAAACGTTCAAGTCAGGACCTTGCAGTCACTCTATAAAACTCAAAATGAGTCCCTCATTTTCACGGATAACATTTCTTTCATTAAATTTCTATTTTAAAACCTTTCTGGCTTTTTGTCTTGACTAACAGTGTCAGGACCTCTCAGCTTCGCAACAAATGAAACAGTATGCACAAAAGAGAAATATTAATATATTCTCTCGTAAACCTGTTCTCCTTACATCGATCCTCTTTCCCAACCAGCTTACCGGGCCAATTCTCAGGGACAGACGTCTGATTTTAGGATGTTGGGTGTCTAGTCAAGGCCAGCGGGCCTGCAGATCAACTTCGTTGTTACGCTCCTACCGCTAAACAAAGTAACTGTAAACAAAACTCATGGAAAACTCTGACTCCAAGGGACTTTGGGTCGGGACCTGTAATCCACCAAGAAGGGTGGGGTTTTTTTCCACCACAACTTGGTTCTTACTCACATATTAATCATATACACCAAGCATCTACTCGCTGAAGCCTGGTGCCCCATTTCTCCTGGGGAGGAGACCCTGGCCGTACCTTGCTGGGCAGTCTGGCACTGTGGTCCTGTCCAGGCGCTGGTGCACTCGCAGGAGTAGCTGTTGACCCCATCGGTGCAGCTCCCCCCATTCTGGCATGGGTTGCTAATGCATTCGTCAATGTTCTCCGTACAATTAGGGCCTGTCCAGCCTGCATTACACAGGCAGAAGTATCCAGAGATCATTGCCTACAGGTATAAGCAAATGCAATAACCTTAATGAGCATGGATCACCTAAAGGAATCAATGTAGTCAGCAGAAAGGCTGATATTCACACTTATGTTATGTGGAGCAAAGACATAAAACCTTTGGAATTTAAGGGCCTTGATGGTCACTGCTGAATACCAAAATTACTCCAAAGCCTAATCAGATTATCTATCTCTTTGCTTTTTCTATTAAGTTATTTCTTTGCAGGACTCTTTCAAATTACTTTCTAAAAAGTCAAAATCTGTATTCCTTTAGCCATTCAGAAAACTGTTTGCTTGGCTTTGAAATGATCACCCTAGAAACAAGTCAATCATATTATCTAAATCTTATAAATAGCAAGTCAAGATAAAAGCGGTTTATAAATCATTTCTCTCAAGCCTGTTCTCTGGGAAGTCTGCACTGCAGTTACGTGGGCTGTTAACTTTCATTTTCACCCTGAGGGATGTTAAATGGGAATAATTTCATTGCCTTCTCTGCATGATTCCTTATTCTGTATGTCTTTTCCATATCTTTTGTCTCAGCCTTTACTACTTCTCCCTATAATCAAGTCTTTCCATATCTCTAACTGTTTTAATTTAGTATGTCCTCTTCCCTTGTATTTCTTGTTTTATAGACATACTTTTTACAGGTAAAGCAGAACATGGTATTCCAAGGCACAGGCTAACAGTCCCATCTTTGATGACATACAATCAATGTGCTATATTCTCTATTTCCTTTTGCATTCTCTGTTCATGTCCTCTGTGTCCTGAACAGAAATTTTCAGTATGATGAAAGAGGATTTTTATGTGTATTTAGGTCTCTGAATGCTGCTTTAGAAGGTGAAGAGGTGTTTTCTGATCTGCATTGCCTGACATTTAATTCAAATTACATTTCATCTATCATTATGCCGGCCAAATATAGCTCTGCTGTTCCTCTATTTTATTAGATGTTTCTGCAGTCCCATTGCTGAAGTACCTGACAGTGTTATTATCTTTATGTAGAAGCTTGTAGCCATGATTGCCTACAGTTGTATGTTAGGATATATTTAGGGGAAGGCGTAATATCTTTTAATAGTCTGACTAAAATAAATAGTGTCTAATAGTCAGAAAAAGAAAGATCTGGGCACAAAAGGCCCTTTAGGTATCTGAGCAAAAAGACAATAGATACCTGCAGAAGAGAGAGCAAGGAATGCC
>NW_010548139.1:13862-66583 GCF_000687285.1 Phaethon lepturus | reverse complement strand
CGGTAAGGGGTGGAGTAGAAGTGAAGGGATCATCTCCTTTCACACAGAAAATGGGAAAAGGAAAATATCATAGAATTGTTGAATCATTTAGGTTGGAAAAGACCCTTAAGATCATTGAATCCAACTGTTCCTAACACCACCAAGTCCGTATCGTATGTTCCATTTCCCCCCTGCCTCCCAGGATCATCAAAAGAAGGATATCCGCAGACCCCTGTGGACAAATGGGATCAGACTCTACTGGAACAAGAAATTTACCATTTGCAAACATTTCTCCAAAACTATAATCATAAATATCCTCCGCAGCAGAATTATCAAAATCCCCAGGTCGACAGCATGGACTTTCCTGAGCACAGTACACCTCACTGAGGAAGCTAAAAGGCCTTCACAGGCTCCATGTGGACAAACTAAATGGTTGCTGTGCACGAGAATGAATTCACGCTACCAATCAGTAAAGGTCCAAAACACTCAGCTACCACCAGGAATATAGTCAATTCCCATTATCCATATAGACAGCCTGACTCCGGGGATGCTCTCACAAGATCAGCCTAGGAACACATAACTGTACTGGATATTAGCAGTCTGAAGGTCAGCAGAGGCACTGGTTTTATTATCTTGGGTAATTCCTCCATGATCCAAGGTGATAAATTACTTTCCTGTCCCACCAGGGACAGCCATTCATCAGTTCTCCCACACCAGCACCAGCATCCCATCGCTAGCCTGGGGTACCAGCTACAACCTCTCATGTTATCAGTGCCAAGGTTGCTGCCTCCACTTCAAATGCAAAGAAATGGCTTGTGTGCCCTGAAACACTTTGTTTTTCCCAGGTATATCTGTTGATGTCCCACTCCCTGCTGACCTCGCCTCGTTACCTTTAGTATGTCCGCACTCACCTTTCAGTCTCACCAGTCTTCCCGTTGTTATGGTTGTAACTACATAACGTTGTCACTAACTGCAAGGAGTCCAGCACTTACCAGGCACTGCCCATTTGCACAAGGGTTCTGCAGCTGACAGATATCACTGAGAGGAGAGCACCCATTCAGCCCATATCCACTTCCAGTGTACCCAGATGTGCAGGAACAAAATGGCATCAGCCCTTGGGAGATGGGACAAGATACGAAAAGTAATTCTGTCCTTGTTACAATGACAATACCAACCTTGACAGTAAAGGTCCTTGACATTTTGAAGCAGAGCTTTTATATAATTCTAACTTATTTGATCTTTGGATACCTTCCCTGGTCAGTGTCCATTTTGACCATGGAAAGATCCCTAGTGTTGCTTTGCTATGGGTACCTGAGATCCAAGGTCACCTTTGTGGGAAGTGGTGGCAGTAGTCAAAGGATATTTATGGAAAGGAGAAGAATAGCAAAAGCAGCTGAAATTGGAAAACTACATCAAAGAGTAATGGTGGAGATCTCCACATTTTTATGACTAAATCTGCTTTTTGGTGGAGCCTAAATCTATTTCTGTCAATGTTTGTGGAAAGACCTGCTGGCTTTAGCTAACCTGCCTGTAAACTCCTTTGGGTGAGGAAAAACTGACTGTGGAGAAGGGGCTGCAATCTAAATATGTTGCTACACAGTGGGTTCAGTCTAACCAAAACCTCCCTGAGATTCACACTGGTATTAATTACAGTCCTTAAGACAGTAACATACCTGCAGCTGAGGTACAAGTAGCCAAAGGATGGCACCCTCCATTATTTATTGAGCAGATATCAACCTGGGTACATGTTTGTCCATCTCCCTCATAACCTGTTCAGAGGTAAATCTCAGTTAGTCTGTAATAAACTATGTTCTGACAGCAAAAAAGAACTGACAGCAAAAAAATCATCTGGTGAGAAAAAAACCTAACTTATGGTGTAAAAACACAGTAATGTGCAGTTAAAAAGACAACGTTGTGATCACCGCTGGAGTAAAAGCTGGCATATTTATTATGGTTCCTACACTGCAGGGATGGATTCCAATCTTAACTAAATCCTCCCATGTTTTTAGAAAAAAAGGTATCACTCAAATATAGGTGAGGTCAGAGTGAGGCCACAAGAGCTCAACTCTCTCAGCCATCATGTGCTTCCCTCCCTACACATCTGCACCCAGCCAGCCCTGACCACCTCCGGGCTTTCCGCTGCATGCCGGAGCTGCCCTTGGGTCTCACACACAACATCCAGCTCCTCTCAGGAGGCTCAGCAGGACCAAAGTGCTGCAGCATGACTGCATGGAGTCCACTGCACCACATCAAAACTTGTCTGAGGCCACGTTTCCAGCATGGTGATAGCCCTTCAGCACTCAGTAGCTGAGAGCCTTCACTACCTGCAGTCTGTTGCCATTTAAACAGCAATTGAAAGGTCAATTAGAAACACTTTTTCCTGCTAGTATTTCTAGTATTGACAGCATGCATCTTCATAAAGCATTTTAAATCATAAATCACAAATTATATAGACGTAAGTCATCGTTTCCACTGCTTGACCTGTACTGCAATGGAAACACTGCCTTCTTACACAGCATTCAGGGTGTGACAAACAATTATCTATTATGGCTTTTTTAAGACAGACAATACAGCTGATATATGGCACACAGGATACTCTTTCAATTAATATAGACAACAAAATTACTATCATAATTATGCAATCCTTGTCCATTAGTGATCTTTTTTAAAGGAAGTACTTTGTCAAATCAAGGCTCTAACACTGAAAGAAAGGTATCTAGTAAAAAAGAAAGAGCTTTCAGGGGATGCATCAACAGAAACATACTCTACAGAAGTTCATTAACAGCTGAAGCATTCTGAATATACTTAGACTCTATATTCTATGTTACAGTATTGCTTTGTGTAGGTGATACTTCTTTATATAAAATCAACCTTCAGCTTCTTAAGTGTATCATAAAACAGGCTTAAATGCGTTGAATCTTCATCTTTTAAGCCTTTCCATAGTTTTATCAACAAAAATATCTATTTTACCTGGTGGACAGAGCCCACAGTGGAAGGATCCCATTGTGTTGATACACTGAACCATTGGCACTGTTGAGCAGCCTCCATTATTACTTTCACATTCATCAATGTCTTGGCAACTGTAGCCATTTCCTTGCCAGCCTAAAAAGAAACACAGGAAAGACATTAAAATAGAAAATGCTTGACCTTTTCATTTTCTTCTTTGATGAGATCCTTTCTTAGCGCAGAAAAACATTACTTTTGAATTTCACTTCAATAACACAAGAGAAGACCTGTCCCTCACATGATGGATGAAAATTAATACTGCTCTGCAAAATAGGTTACAAACACAACAGCGTGAAGATGTGTATGCAAGAATACTTTATTTTAACTGTATTCTGGATATTCCAGAATCAAACACACTTTAACATAAAGAGGAGGCAGTTCTGGTCTCGTGCACACATGTACAAGTTGCAGTAAAGCTTTATCACAACTCTGGTTAAATACTTCAAATACTCCTCCTAGACACACCACCTACCCAACTCAGGAAGAGGAATCATAGGTTATATGGCTTGAGGGCACAATTACATTTTTATATTGCCTTAGGGCAATGAGGATAGGGACATGAAGGACCTTTTACATGGAGGTAACAGGACACGACGGACATGGCCATGAAGGTACATCAGACCTATTTAAGTGCTCAGTTTAGGATTGGATAAATTGCGCGTTAGACTCCACTGCCTATGTTATCTAGATAAGACATAACCTGTAGGCATTCATTCTGCAGAATACAGATCAAAGCATTTCATGTAATTACTCTCATCTGGATCCTGCATCTGTGCGTATGACTTACAGGCAATACTGCCTGCTGCCACCCCCTCCCGTGTGAGAGCACAGGAGGATTTGATACCTGTGGGACAGGGACCACACGAGTAGGAGCCTGGTGTGTTGCGGCACTGCACAAGCGGATTCTGGGAACACGGATGAGTAGGGAGGCTGCATTCATCTATATCAGCACTGCAGGCAGGGCTGCCAGGAGGGGACATCCAGCCAGCGTCACAGATACAGCGGTACCTGGGCTGCCACGGCAAACATCACATTACATATTTAAGACAGTTAGAACAGTCAAGAAAAGGGCAGGAGGAGTTAATTTTATAAAATGTCTTTTAAAATATAGGAAGAAAGCTTTCAGAGCATTACATGGTTTACACCTTCTCTTTTACAAGTTGCATCGATAGTTTTCTCACTCCATTTCTTCCTCTGAATTTACCTATTTAGTTTATGGAAGCAACAACAGGCTCATGCATTACGTTCATAAAAGAAACCTGCAATTTACCCCAAAGCTCCCAGAGAAAATGAACAGCAATTATAAGATGTACATAAACATAATCAAAAGTCATCAACTTGCTTTGTAACAAGGGTAAACAGATCAGTGTAAGCAGTGTCAGCTTGGCTGTTTTCTTTTAAGCAAACTGTTTAGTAATCTGTGCAATGTGCAAGCACTGACATCAAATTGCAAATATACGTTTTCTTTGAGGAAAACGGTTTTCTCTCTTGTAAACTTTACTAATGGCCAGATTTCAGCATTTATCTAGCTTTGGCCCAATTACAGCTAATGGGAGCTTTATTGTTAACTGTCACAGGAGCAGACACTGTTAAGCCAACACTGAACCCTTTTGAAAAGCTTTCTCCACAAAAAATTGGCAGAAAACAAGTGATGAGTTGTGAAAACTTTTACAAATTGAGCAAAGAAATTATTTTATAGGATAGTATGAAGAACATGTGGTGTGTCTGGAATGGTGCATGGGTGTGTAGAAGTGTTAAGGAGCACAGTCTTGGCAGGGTAGTTTTGGAGGGCTGCTCTGAGAGGAAAGAGCCAAAGCTGGCATGTTCCACATGCCCCTTTGGAGTGAACACCTTGTACCCAGATTCTCTCCCCAAAAGAATGAGCTGGCTTGCTCCAGAAGGCCGTTCAAGTGTATGTTAGCATCCACCCAGTGCAGAGGCTTGGAGAGCTTGGGCCTGGAGTCAGAGGCCAAGTCCAACTGACAGTGAGGAGCACCAAAGATGAGCAGCAGCCACCCAGCCACTGGCAGCTCCCAGGCCACTGACGATAATGTTCCGCAGGTACAGGTATGCCTTTTCCCAGGAAAAACAAGATTCATAATGCTTGTCCTTCTTAATAATTTAAGTAATAAAATACTCTAGCAACTTAGAACTTCCCTAATAATGAACAGTAAGAATACTATGCTTCAAATAAGGCTTTGACTTACTCAGAGAATACTCCCAAGCTCCCTATGGGTGTAGTAGTAGATCTGATTCTGTGACAAGCACCTCTAACAAGACACAAGGCATTTTCAATTCTTTCTGCTGTCCTTGGGACAACAGAGAGGTTAGGTTATGTTATACAGTGGCATTTCTTGCTGTTTTTCAGCAGCAGTTTGTCCCACACAGTTTTGTGGTGCTCAGCTTTATTTCTTACTTATTCATGCTGTGTCATATAATGAGACTTATACATGGTTCCTTACCTTGTTGGGCTGATCCCTGTCTGCATCTATGCAGATGCCATGTCCACAGAGTGCCTCAGATCCTCCCTGGCAGTCATCAAACTTCAAGGCACAGTGAGGCCCATAGGTTTCTGGAGTACAGGAGCAGCTAATGGTGAAAGCAGA
Source organism: Phaethon lepturus (assembly GCF_000687285.1). NCBI lineage: Eukaryota > Metazoa > Chordata > Aves > Phaethontiformes > Phaethontidae > Phaethon > Phaethon lepturus. The sequence continues at coordinate 60,992 of NW_010548139.1, read as the reverse complement.
CAGAAAAAATCAAAATGTTGTCTTTATATAGCACTTAAAGACCATATACTGCCATAGTAAGAGATCATTCCCCACTCTTTTAATTATGTGATGTTCCTTATGAAATCCATCTATTTAGCTATATTGACAATCCCATTAATAATCATGCACAGAGGTAATGCTCAGCAGACACTCAAAAATCAGGTGGGACTTGGGCATATCCATGACTGTCTGACCCTATGGGAGAATCCACAGCCTTCTGTTACATTCATAAGTGCAAATCCAGAAAAAAAGAAATGTCTAACATGAGTCTTCAGCAGAGTATGAGCCTGGAAATCTCCACTTCAGTCAGAGAGCACCTAAACCTTGTGTTTCAGTTTATGAACCTCATATGATGTCAAGTGCCTAAAACCCTACCTCTAGCGACAAGCAGAAATGCCGTGTCTGGCCCATCCCAGGGATCAGAGCACGCTCACATCTGCACCTTAACACGTGGCAAGTGTTCTCTCAGCACCAGCCCAGCTTTTGGGCAAGTGTGGAGGGCGGGAGGAGGCATCTGGGGCTGATGGGGCAGGAAGAACAAAGTACTGGGCTGGAGGGATGCAGCAGGGATCTGGCTTGCAGGCTGCATTGTGGTGTTAGCTGTAGGGCACACCTTAGTCACAGCACTGCGCATACGCGGTGGAACTGAAACTGGGAGCTCCTAAGCCATCAGGTAATGTATCCCTTGTCTCTGGCCCTTTTATTTCCACGTGGACCAGATCTGAGGCTCTAAAATACAACTGAAAGGGACCAAAACCTACAGAAAGCCTCCTATCAGTTCACTAGCTTTTTATTAACATGATGGTGAGACACTTATTTGGATGCAAGTTATATGCTGCGGTGTCTGCTGATGCCTGCTCCCCACAGAGACATACGCCGGTACACATCCCTGCTGAATCGCTTTTAGTCCAATGAAAACTACTCTGTAAAAGCATTTATCTGCAGAATTCGAATCAGGGTTTTCCAGTACAGCTGATGTGGACCTTGGAGCAATTTATTAATAAGCTGCTACTGGCCCTGCCAGGGTGTCACATGCTCGGTTGAAATAGCAGCTTGATAAGCCAATTGCAGGTTACTAAACACTGCACGCAGGACAAGCAACCTGGATGAACTTAGGCTTAAAAAACCCACAACAGCTTAATGCTTAACTGCAGTCTGCAGTACTGTAAGAGAGCGCGTTGATTATTGTACGAGAGGGCAGATAGACCAATACCATCTCGCCAGTGCAGCAGCTCAACCTGGGCAAGAACAGAGGCCACACGGGTCAGGGAACCAGATCACCATTGTATGTTCAAAGTACGTTCAGAGCTTCATGTTCAACTCCAAAGGACACAGCAAGGCAATCAGAACGGCTCCGAAGGAGGAGGACAATGGCACTGTCTCCTGCCTAGTCTGGCAAAGATTAATCTGCTACCCATCTGAAGCTGCTCAGAGAACAGCTTCAAGAAGTAGGTCACGCTGCAAGGAGCTCCAGCCAAATTGTGACGTGCTGCTGCTCAGCACTTCCCTGGTTCTCTCCCATGGCTGATGGCACATCGTGGCAAGGCCTCTGTTATTCTGATTCTGACACAAAAGTCTGATGGATGTGGGGACGCTCACAGCCTTTCATCCGAGTGTTGCAGTGTCCTGTTAAGGTCCTGATTCAGGAAAGTGTTTCCTGAATACTTGCTCTTTTTCCTCATACTTCAGTGCCTTCCTGAATTACAGCTTGAAGCATGCAAGTAAAGAATCTGAACAGGGAGTGAAGACTGCATTGTCCTCCATTTGACAGTACCTGATCCAGTACCGCCCTTCACCTGGCATTATTGCTGGGGGCTATGGAAAATTAAATATCACCATTTTCTTTACCTGCAGTCCATGCTGGTGCATATAACTACACCAGAGCAGGAGTGGGGTGACCTGGGTTGCTGGGCCCTAAGAAAAACTAGCAGCAATATTCTCACAGTTGTTGAAAAGAGCCATGTCATGTTCTACCTGGGGATGAATTTAGCACCGGGGGAGTACTCAGAAGACAGACAGTATGTGAAAGGAGACTGTGAAGATAGTACAATGGGGTTGGGGAAAGGACTCAATAATCCCTCAGTGCCCTCTCTAATCCTGAGGTCATGATGCAAAAGCAGTAATATTAAGATTTGGATGACTTATGAAGAAGTCTTAGTTCATTTCAGGAAGCACCAATTCAGCAGGTACCAAGGAGGACAGGAATTATATTGGGGAAAAAACTTACAGGAATCATCACCACATACCACAATGACAACACTTGTAAGAAAGGCAGAGGGTTTGTCCTCTCAAACCTTAATTTAGTCACACACCTGTATGCCACATCGCTGAGCACAGTCACAAACAACGAGTAAAGGCAGGCTGCTTTGTGTGATGTTTCCTTGACAGATGTCTGTGCTGGGGACAGCTGCAAGCAAGCTAGAAACTCCCTTTAAAATCAAAGAAAACCTGACAGGAAGCATCACGCACCAAGTGACACCTCAGCAGGCTCTGTGTTAATGCTGAAGCGTGAGGAGCACTGCAGGAGAACTTCCCATGTGTGAGGTTCTTCCAAGAACTGACAAAGCACTATAAGCCAGTGTTACGCCAAACAAATATTTGTGGGGGCTAAGATTTTCATGCTGAAGCAGGAGACAAAATGCTTTGCAGAAAGCTGTGGCATGCTTTCCAGCCTGCTTGTTCCCATTGCACAGGGAGAGCTTTGTATTATATCCGAAAGTTATTTATTTACAAAATTATTTGACATTTTGGAAAATAAGACGCAGAACGTTCAGGCTGTCTTGCCCCGTAAACAAGAGCATGTTTCCTAAGGATCTGGGCACAGCCAGAGAAGGCTCTGCTCCAGGGACCTCACGTCTATGCGGGCCGGCACACGGGCAGCCCAGGCACCCTCCTGGCCAGCTGGCTGCGGGCAGCATTTCTCCTCCCCTTCTGCAGCCTCAGCAGTGCCTGCGTTTCTGGAGGGGGTGAAGGCACCTCTCAGAGCTATGCGGCGTGCCGGGAATGCCAGTGATCACGGCTGCCCATATATTCAGAAGGTTTCCAACTCAAAGCCTTTGCTGGGCCAAAGCTCTGCTCCTGTTCACCTCCTCCGTCTCCTCACTCTTGGGTCTCAAGGGGTAGGTGGTAGCAGAGGCATGGCAAGGTGGCCCTGCTGGGTGGGCACACTGGTGCGTGCTGGTTACAGACCAGCACACCATGTCTCACCACCCCATCAGCGCACCATGGTGCGGTAAACTTCCATGAAAGCATTTGCACCTAAAGCCGGTCTCCGATTTGCAGCCTCCTTCCCCAGAACAGCCGTGTGATAAATCTGGTTCTTGCTATCCTTCTTGTGTTGAAGCAAGCAATGGCTTCGGAGGGCCTTCTGTGTCTGCAGTGGGCTCAGGTCTACAGTGTATTAAGGATTTTACAGTCTCTCCGACTGCATGGGATTATAGCGCAGAGATACTGAACAGAATTATTCCTAGAACTCCTGCTGCAGGTGTGATACGGGGCGCAGAAATAGCAGAGTATTTTACAAAGGGGTTTTGTGTCTAGTTTTGAAAAGTTACCTGTAGCTGCCTGGGGTGTTCACACAAGTGGCTCCGTTCTGGCAGCCTAACGCTGTTCCAGCATAAATCTGGCATTCATTAACATCCACTGAACACAGGAGGCCCTAAGATGAAATGGAAAACCAGTTTATTTTCCAAATAACTGAGAAATGAAGCAAACCATGGAGCCAATGTTTAATATAGTTTCCAAAGATATACAAACCACGGGCCGCTATCAACACAGCTTCCCTTATGAAACTTTATAACAAAACTCTACTTTTGAGCTTTGTTTCTGTTATCAGTCAGGTGAGGGATAAAATATTTCAGATGTTTGCAGAAAGCAGACGGACAGCATAGTACTGTCATCCCCCCTACTTTTCCAACTTGCTAACAAAAGACTCAGAAAACATTCTTTCAAACTCTTTCTGTCAGGAGATGCTGTTTTATTAAGACTGAAAGCACAGCAATTTCGACTCAAATCTTGCTGGGACAGCTTTCAAGTTGAGGGCCTCTGAGAAGCAGCTATAACTTTTCCATCTCCAGTGCATGTAACAGCAGTATTAAAGCCTTTGCCAGTAAAGTCTTTGGATTTCAAAAACTCAGAATGGGATTGATTACTTCACTCCCAATGGTTCCATTTCTTTGAGCTTGAATAAAGATCCTTCCCTTTCCCCATTCTCTCTCTCCTTGCGTAAGATCAGCAGCAAGGCATGCAGTTCGGTTCCCTCCGCTCCGCAAAAACCAAAGACTGCTTCTCTGCTGTGGGAACTGCCGAGCATCACTGACTTCACGGGCCACCGCCCGCGTGTAACAGTGCGGGGTCTGGCCCAATGGTTTGGGCTTCAATTTTTGGGGTTTATATTGATATTGTTGAGAAGCAAATGTGTTGCCCTTCAACTAAACAATGACCGTGATACCGCTGCTTTGCTGTTCAGTATATCTCACTCTGTCCTGAGCAACCTCGATAGGCTACGCTTCGTCACAATTACACTAAGCCAGGTGTATCCTTACAGTTAAAATAAACACTCCATATTCAACGAGGCTAAAGACTCACCTGCCAGTTGCTGGGGCAGAGGCAAAAGAAACCATCCAGCAAGTTTACACAGGTCCCTGAGTTCTCACAGGGGTTACTACTGCAGGTTTTCCTCTGGATAGCCTGAAACCCAGGAAAAGAGCAGAAAATAATAAGGCTCCTGCTAATTTGGTGTTTCATTAGCATTCATTTTCAAGACAAACCTTTTTTTTTTTCTTTCTTTCTTTTTTCATTCTTTATTGGCTTCCTCCCTCCCCTTTTTTTTCAGCAAGGTTGATTTGTAATGGTTTTGAGCTGTTCTGCTTATCCTTGTACAAAATAATGACTAATATGATTGGTCTTACTCAGGACATCCAGCTGCAAGCACTAGGATGAGAAAAGCCCTGTAAAAAGTAAATACTAAAAACTGCTCTCCGGCAGCAGACTGTGTGTTTAGATGGAGGGTTATCTTGTCTTTGATTCCATGGGTCACTCATCTGACAACTGCTTTTACTGGCAGCTGTAGCTGTGGCTTGTCACAAGCTCAGTGGAGAAGCAGGTAACAGTTGAAAATTAGCTATTTCCAGTACAATATAAAATCTAGTTTGAATTCTCTCGAGTCTTCATCTTGACAGATCACTGAAGGAAGAGTTTACTTTTCCTCAGTATCTAGCTGTTGTTCGTCAGTCTACAACTGTTTTTCCTTTAAGGAATGCAGGCTCCTAAGGAATGCAGGCTCCTACATGGTTTATGTTTTGTAAGAAGGCATTTCACCTCCTCTACAAATCTTGGTGCTTTTTTTAACCTCCTGTTACCAAAAAAAGTTTTCCTGAGTAGTGCGTGAGAGAGGAAAGAAATAATTTAGCTATTTAATTGTTGTAATCTCACTTTATTTACTTGGGTCTGGGCTTTTCTGTTTTGATCTCTAGATTGCTTCCCATGTACTCACCTGCTCTAAGCTTTGAAGTTTGTTGTCAAGACTCACGATCTGCAAGAGAAATGCAGATTACATTGTGCTTGGTTTGAGAGTAACCACAGAGGTACATGCTGGATGCCGGTAGGCTAACAAAGTATTTCCTTTTGAGAAAAGAGGATAGCTGGTATGTGAAAGCAGGTGACAATCAGGTTCAAATTGGGCCCCATTCACTGGGATTTCAGTGTTTTAGGCTGCTCAGAAAATGACAGCTCAAATATGTCCCAGCTTGGCTCCAAAAAGCAAATCTCAGTTTTGTGAAGATGTATTCAGCTGCTCAACATTGAGAATGTGAATTTTCCAATGGGACTGTTCGGTGCTCATGCGCATGCAAAGGACAGAGGTCTGAGACACTACACCGAAAGCCAAGAAAAGGTTCACCATAACTCAGCGGGTTATGAGCACAAACAGCGAGCTGAAACTGAATCAGGGAATATAATAGATACCTATCAGCACTATTTCCCTAAAGAGAGGTCTCTTAGGCTATAGAGTATTTTCCTGTAAGGAACTTGGGGCTACACTGTAACAAAAGACACTTACACCGAGTCAGGCAAAGGTTTCAAAATCTCCTGCTGGAGAAAAATCTTGAGTAGCAGGGAAGAGACAAAACCACTGCATAGGTCTTTGCTTTCCACTGCAACCCCCTATAGCCCATTTCACCTATGGACACCCATAACAACATACATGGTCCATTGCCTGAATTTAGTAGGATTTCACTTCCATAAATATTAGAGGATATAGTCCATAGAAATGTTGACAGTGAACAAAAGAAGAATCCTGGTGACTGGTAATTATGGGCTTTACAGGAATGTTTCCATTGTCCCCAGAGTTACTGAGTAAGTAATCTCCACATTAAACACAGACTCTGAGCTGATGTTAAATATGGACTCTGCTCCAGTTCCCTGAATTGAAGTCCAGAAATACTAAAATGAATCAGGTAACGATGTTAGTCTGAGAAATGGAAAACTGGGAATGCTGGAGGAGGATACCACGAGGGTATGGCTCACCTTGGAGGTCAGCAGAGCAACCTGCTGGGACACGTTCTGAGAGGCACCACTGGCTTTTTTAAGTTCTTGAATCTCTGCATTGCTTTCTCTCACCTAAATTTAAACAACAGAGATAATGTGAAACAGGCTTGCCTTTTTCAAAAGCTTAGGAAAGTTTCGTTGTTGCTTAACTTTACTATTGTAAAGTCTACTTAAATTCAGAGAGCTCTGCTACATAGACAACTTAATCTTTTAATTATTTTCTGTAATGGCATTATTACTTTACGAGTCTGCAATAGCTTACTTTAATATTAAGAGTGTTGACACAGATAATATAGAATAACAATCATACAAAACACATCAAACATTTGCCAAGACAAATTCTGACAACAATTAAACTATTAATGTGCAAAACTGAAAATGAAAACATATTAAGGAAAAGTAACTATATCACCTGACTAAAAAGTTCTGCAAGGTCTTCTTCATTAATTTTTATTTTCCCCAGTGGTCCAGTTCTAAATTCAATATTTTTGCTGGATCCAGCATGGAACACTAAATTACCCTGCTCTGAAGACAAACGAGGCCTGTTGTATTACAGAAAAAACAAAGAGATCATTTAGTTACACGTATCTGCCAAAGAGTATGTAAAGAAGAGCTGCAGTAAAGCCATTCTGTTCCCATTCCTGGCACTTAGAAGCCACTATATGAACAAATGCATTTGCAGGCAATGGTACTTACTGCTCATCATAAATGGTTCTTTTCTCCCTCTTTTTTTCATAGCGGTTTGATTCAGAGCTCAATCCAGTAAGTAACAATAATGCAATGAAAAGCCCAGGAGCAGCCCAAAGCATCGCTCTCCTCCAGCTGCCCCTGTTTGAAGTGAAACCTCCAGCGCTGAACCGTGGTCTTGCGAGCCCAGGTGCCCTTTGCTCTCACACAGCCCTTTATGCACAAGGTGCCCATTCTGCTGCCTTGTCTTGCAAGGGTGAACTTTATCTCAGGTATCTTAATTAAAGATTGACAGCGTGCAAATCCCCTAGACATTAAACGCATTTTTCTCTTTTTGTCTTTTGGTTTCAGGAGCTTTCAAAGATCATGAATTGAAACCTGCCTGTATTTTATCGTTATGCCTTTGACCTTTGTACAGCTGAGCACCCCCCAGTCTCAGAGCACCTTGAAATCGGCATCTCACTACTGCGGGAACGGCTCGCTCTCCCCACATGCTGCACCACACAGGCGAAGGAAAGTTATTTGGCAGCATTAAAGGACCTATATTGTTAGCAAAAAAAACCCCAAACCCCACATATAAAACCCACAGTGGCTGGCAAGGAATATTTGCATTGAAAGAGAAGCTTCCAGCCAGTAATTTATTGGGCGGATGACACAAACTAGTTAGCAGTACCAAACATCATCCCATGGATTACAACAGCAAAATACAATCTTAACCAAATATGGTTGCTCTGACTCAAGGATGACTCAGTCCCCAGATGCTGGGGAGACAATCACACACCAAGGGGACTGCATTTTGTTTGGCATGTGTAAGCTGTCTTCATTGTACACACTAGGGCTCCCAAATTCAGGGCCAGCCATAGACAATGCAGAAGACCAAGGAAGAATTCCAGAGAGGTTCAAAAGTAGTTGAAAAATGCAAATTAGCATGTTCTGAGCACCAAAATTTGAATCTTCACCCCATTTTCCTCTACCCTTCAGTAGTACCTTGCAGCCTTCTCAAAAGAAGAGTCCCATTCAGATGCTTGTCAGTACTTGTGCCCAAGACCCCAGGCTGTCTGCTGGAAGGCATGGCAGAAGTACACATCCCACCTCCCTTTTGCTTTTGCCAGAGTCTCCATATTCCTCCTGCACAAGACCTTCTGTGCTTTCCTCTCCCTGCTTAGGAGAGCTTCATATATCTCAACTGTCCTCATGCTAGGAGCTACCTGAACCTCCAGACCCACCACCATTCTTTTTTGTTTTCATTTTTGCTTAGTAGACAACTCATTCACATTACATTTCAAAACTCTACTAAGAAGAAAAGAACAGCAGCAGTTGGACCTGCTCTTGCTGGAAGGTAACAGTAGCCACCATTCACTGACCCTTTAAGCCCCAGACCTTCATGGAGGCCACGGAGCTCCTGCACTTCCTAACCCTGCCCTGGCCTTCCCTTCTGCTCCAGTTGGCACTTGTCACCTACAGAAGTCCCACAGCTATGCGGGACATACCCTAGAGCTGGGGTATTGAATGAACTCTACAGCTTTCAGACAGAAATGTTACAAGGTCAAAGCACCCTAGGGAAGAGATTGGATGTGGTGACAAAAAATATTAATGTCGCCTCAAAGAGAGATAGAGGTGGACTGTGAAAATGAATGTGAAGACAGCTACGGTCTGTGGTGCTGCCACAGATAATAACTTGTTCTTTAGTATGAATAGCTATAATGTCCGAGATGGTATCAGCTGCATCCCACCACCTCCACTCTTTTCTGTTGTTTGGATAAGAACTAGATTTTTATTACATTTTATTATCCACATTTTTAGAAATATCTCAGAATTCAGAACAGCGTTAGCCTGCTGCCCATCTTTCTTGTGCTCATACAGACTGTGATGCATAACCCAACAGTTGGGTAACCCAACAGTTACTGCTGCTGCCTAGAGATCTAGAAGGGCAGAGGTGAAGCTTCTCCTGAACCCAGGGGGACAGCCCATCCCATGTCCCTACTGGTACAGTAGCAGCAGCTCAGCTCTCTGGATGTTTACCTGCTCCGCAGCAGCCTGTGGTGTCCAGGAGACTGAGTCTATCAGCCGTTGCTGCCAGAAGAGAGGAACATGAGGAGCAATCCCCACGTGTTGTCCTTCACCACTGTAGGGGATGGTGTTTACATGAAAATACAGAATTGTATCCTCAGTTGCTGAAGACTATCACCGCTCCATTCAATCCAAATGAGCTACAATATTTTACACCAACTGAGGATCTGTCCTTGCACATTTTTTTATTTCCTATTCTGCTCTTTGCTCCAAAACCTCTGTTCTGGAATAGAAGAGCATAGATGAATTATCGATGTCTCTGTCTAGTCGACGGGACACCTTCTGCCTCTGGGTATCCTGGTACTGTGCATTAAACAAGTGCTCACTAATGTTCTTCATGTCAGTTCTGATGTCTGTCTGGGGTTTTTTGCCCTTTTTGTTTTGGTTTGGTTTTTTTTGTTTTAACAGTCTACTGAGTTTTTATAACTCGATTGGGTGTCAACTTGAAGAAACTATGGATCAACTAAACCTGCACTTCCTAGCAGGCTGCTTGAATGTATGCATACTTCAAGAATTTTCTTTCACGAAGTCCATCATAAGCTGACAGTTTTCAGCCCAGACTTTGTCTGTGACCCACAAAGTCCTTCCTTCTCTCTATTCATTTCTTTTGTGCACTAAGTATGCATTGCCTCTCTCTGCTACCTGTCAATCTTTGATTCAAGCTTCCCTTTCTAACTAATTAACTCCAATATACCCAGTGATCAACGAGCAATAACCTATAGAGGATAGAGAGCAAGCTAATGCAAGGAGGAAGAAGAAATAACTCTTTTCACCTTCTCTTCATGCAGGCTTTGTAGCTTAGAAAGTGGGTGACCTGAAGAGCAGGTGACTGACTATGGGCTGATTATAGGATGGAAAAAGAGCTCTGGATATTTATCTCAACTTTGCAAGACACACTATTTTCCATTTCATTAGACCTTCCAGATTTTTATTAATTTACTCTTTAATTCCTAGTGAGTACACCTTAGGCTGTCCAAGTTGGGAAGTCTATAAACCGTCTTAAGGAAAAAAAGGTCCACACCTTTTAATTTTACTGAAATATATTGGATTGAGACATCATTTTTGGAGGAACAGAATGGAAACCCTGCAAATGTTTGGCTTAAAAATAGAGGCTGTTCTTTCTAACAAGGAGAGCTGGCATGAACCTTTCCTCCTGGGACAGATCCTTCATTGCCTCAATAACACTATGGCTGAGGAAACACCTCTGAAGGGTACAGGTTTTGCACAGATTTGGCAGGAAGTAATGGAGCATTTGTCTCTATCCAATTCTAGTTGAAGTTCATCCTGTACTAGCAGGGACTACAATTTACCACAGTCTTGTGCAGCTATGTGAAATGAAATGGTGGTATCCCTCTACTTCTCCAGCAGTACATGTCTGTAATGCAAAGACGCTGCTGTAGAAGACAAGAGTTGACTCAGATTATGGCAAAATTTAATACGCATTAATTGCACCTACAAAGTCAATTCAGATGCAGAGACATGACACCAGTCTGTGACAATTCTCCCTTTTTATACGTGCGAAAGGCAACTCTTGGTGTGAATCCCAACCTGGCCAACTTCTTAAAAAAAGACTAACAAATAATATTGTATTTTGTTCTATAGATGCAAAAAATATCCCTGCTATTCCATGTGATGACTCCAATACTTGCAAATAATCATAAATCCAGCCCCATTGCTGGTTTAATCCCAAGTAGTGAACATTTACCTGAGCGTCCCCTCAGCTGAGGTCATGTCTCCCAGTCCTTCCATCTTCATTACCCAGGATCCTCCTTCACCTTTCCTCTTTCTAATAATATTCCAGCATTCAAAAGCAACACACAACATACGAGGCAGCATTGTTACCTCCATGGTACAAATGTGCAAACTTCTGGTGTAAACAATGCTCCGTATCGAATTCAGCGCTTTCAGTGTGCCCCTACAGCTCTGAGACGACCAAGCACTAAGCTGGTGTTAGGCCCTATATGGAGGATCAACAACCCCAAGGTTTACATCAAACAGAGGCAACTGAAAAATAATGTTCCCCTTTCTGTCTCTTACCTATAACCACCCATCATCACTTCCTTCCTTCTCTTTACGTGCTTCTGGAGAGTTTTATGGTCGCAGCACCTTCCCCAGGGGCTGCAACAGCTAAAAGCCTCCATTTCCCACACCATTCCTTAGGGATTTCTTTTACTTCTCAGCATATTGCCCTCTGACACCTGCTTAAGATTTTGCTCCCTCAACACAGTTGATGAAGTTAATAAGTTACCTGCTGATGAAGTTAAACCAACTGGCCAGGAAATCTAGGTTTTCAGGTTTTAATAGCAAATAACAGAGAGATGAGTTTTGAATTAGCTACTTCAGCTGGAATTGATCTACTGTCCTAATTCTCCCTTGGTTCCTTTATCACAATGAAGTTACAGTTACAACATGTGTTAGTTCTTTTCTTTCATTACAAGACTCACATTTTGGTCCTCTCTGATTTTTCTTCCTACTCATGTGGTTTCTACATATCACCACTTTGATGCTTGCTATTTTCTGGGTTTTGGTTTGTTTTTTTTTTTAAATTAGGTTCATGAAGAGTTTCCAGTCAGCTACATTGGCTTTGTTCTTTTCTATTGATTATTCCAGTCCTTTTAGCACATTCCAATTGCTTTAACGTACACTGGAGTTATTTTTAGGGACTTCCATTTTCATAGTCACCCTTCTCCACTAATAACCCTAAAGCCATGAATGGACCTGGCTGCACAACCTCCCTCAGACTTGTCCTATTCTGTACTGTTGGCTTTATTGAGAGGCTTAGATCTGAGCCAAGTCTGTAAATCATTTGTTCTGTATTGATGCTGTGATTACAAATATTGGCATTCTGTCACCATACAAATATAAGGAAGTAAAAGTGGTCATACTGGGTTAGAAAAAGATCCATCTAGGTCAGTACCCTGTCTCCAACAATGGCCAAGAGCAGATAGTTAGGAAAAGAAGGGTACGCACATACAGTACCTCTCCTAGTACCTTCTTGGCCTCCATCAATTTCCAACTTAGGAACTTCATCAGCCAGAAGTCTACCTAGTCAGTACTTTCAAAGGATTTTTCTTCCATGAACTTATTCAGCCTTCTCCTGAACTCTTCCCCATGTTTTACCTTACAACACATCTACAATGAATAATGCCACATAGTAAGATCAATATACAATCAACATGCCACTCAGAAATATTAATTCTGAGTAGAATTCCATTTTAAGCGTAATATTTATAAACAGAATGGGATTAGTTTCTTCTTTTAAATATATACAGGGCAAACATCTGAACTAATCAAAACTATTTATTACTGTCTAGGTATGAGAAAATACATCAGCACCATCAACGAGCTTTGCTTCTAAATGCCAGGTTGTAACTCAAACATATTTAAATTACAACAGCCCAGTACACGGACAAAAGCAGAAAACAAACATGCTTTTAATGAAGCTGGAATTTCAGGATGTATTCCTGTGTTTAAAATCAGGGAGGCTCCCCCGTGAAGGAGATTTTACGGATGACTGCTGCAGAGTTTCCTGAATTCCAGTGAAGGGTACCCAACCAGAGTGGGCACCCGAAATTCCCTCCAACAACCCTCTCTCACTACAAGTGGTGTATTCCAACTCGGTTTTAGCCCCTTCAACTCTGCCACCTCTCAGCTAGGGCCATGTATTTCTTTTCTTCAACAGCTATGTAAATTCTCCAAACATTTTAACCACCTGGATATAACACAAATCTCTTCATGCTCTTCACGATAACTTTCAAACTGACATACTATCACTACTCAGTACTTCATTCTCCCTGGTGTCTTGGGTATTGGTTATCTATTCAAGCAAGTTGTTACTAAACAAGCATAAACTTCCCCTAATGAGGTTGTAACACTAGAATACTCATGTTTGCAGAGGCGAAAGGAAAATGGTTACTGGAATTCATTTTGGGCTCTATGCCTAGGGTTTTTTTATACTTTCATACTATTTTTCCTCAGATACTTCTTTGACCATCTCTACTTTACACACTATTTATAGAAGACTGCCCAGAAATGCCTAATGTTCTTAACCAATTATTACTTTTTCTCCTCCAAATCCTTACTAATACAGCATATTCTTTAAACATTGTGCAGAAAAAAAATACACAGAGCACATACATAGTTTCAAATATCTAAGAGGCAAGAGATATTAAACTGCTAAGGAAAAGAAATATAATTTAGTATTTATACAATAAGCCAACAGAGTGTTAAACTTCAGTATGAATAGCAAGCAAATAGAACAGAGAAATCCAAGGGTGAGCTGAGAATGAATAGCTTGTCCTTGAGATGTAACAAATATTTGCTAAATTTTCTATTTATTTTAGAAACATGTGGCAACTGCTAAAACAGAATTGTACAGTCATTGAAGCATTGGACCTGTTCAGATTTCTATTGAGATGCCTATTTAGAAAACAAAATGGGCTTACCCATAACTAAGTTTAAGACACACAAGAGTGTTATCACAGATCAATTTTTTTCCTGCTTGTAATACACAGATTTCTGACAACCCTTATACTCTTCCTACGAGGGTCAGCAAAAAATGAGATAAAAAAAGCCTGTTGGCAGAAGCCTTACATTCACTGCATGGAAGGATGTACCTCCACCATAAAATTTTGAGTTTCATTACCAAAAAATATTCAAACCCACTGTGTTAAACACACAGTATTTTAATTACTTCACTGCCACACAGGTTTCTTCATGAGTACAGGGAATCCCTAGATTAACTCAGATAAAAACAAGCTTATGTAGGTAAGACAACCTGTAAGGCAACCAGCAAGCTTCAAAAATGACTGCATAAATATGAGACCACCCAATATAGAATCATAGAATCAGGAAGGTTGGAAAAGACCTTTGAGATCAAGTCCAACCGTCAACCCAACACCACCATACCCCTAAACCACGTCTACATATTTTTTGAACATTTTCAGTGATGGTGACTCCACCACTTCCTTGGGCAGCCTGTTCCAATGTTTGACCACTCTTTCAGTAAAGACGTTTTCCCCCATATCCAATCTGAACCTTCCCTGGTGCATCTTGAAGCCATTTCCTCTCATTCTATCACTAGTTACTTGGGAGAAAAGACCAACACCCACCTCATGATAACACCCTTTCAGGTAGTTGTAGAGAGTGATAAGGTCTCCCTTCAGCCTCCTCTTCTCCAGACTAAACCACCCCAGTTCCCTCAGCTGCTCCTCATAAGACTCGTGCTCCAGACCCTATGACATCTTTGCCCTCGGTGGAGCTTCTCAGGTTTGAGGGAATGCAACCACATCATCTTGCTCAGATAATGAAATGTATTTCAGATGTGCAGAATAAGTGTGCTACAAAACCAAAAATCAGATTCTGAAAATCTCCTTGCATTTCCAGAGCTGCCTTCCAGATTTCACTCATTTACCTTACAGCTGCTTTTGTAATCGCATTTCACTGCTGTGAAAATGCTTAAGCTGAAGTTGCAAAGTGCAGCACTGATGTAGGCTGCAAAGCACTTATGATTAGAAGACTGCCCGGAAAAGGATGAAATGTGATCATCAAGTGAGTTCAAGCAGGTGCAACCCAGCAGAGCTCAGTAAACGAGTCTATTAATGACAAACAGATGAGATAAGAAGCAGTCACTCAATTTAGCTGCAATGGTATTACAGGGTTAGCAGGGGGAAAATACACAAATATATATTTACAACTCTGAAATCTGTTCTTTCAAAATACCTCCTTCAGAAACAGCTCTGATTAGCAAACAGATTTTAGTCTTCACAATCACATGGAATTAAAATTCACTGTCAACATATCACAGGCTGCACTGCTGTATCAGTATCAGATGCAGCCAGTTAACTTTTGACTTACACTTTAATGCTGCTTGCTTATGACACATAAATCATTAAAACATGTTTCACACCTTAAGAAACTGAAAACTAATTGTTAATAGTAATATTTTGCCAAATATTATTATGGTGAGGCATAATAATGAACAGGGTAAATTTACATGGTTTAGCAAAAAGAAATCCCAATTTATACATAAAATTGATCGCCTTTGTCTTCATTTCAATGTTTGGATCATGTTAGATAGCAACAGATCTTCCTATTATCACGTTTCTCCCAAGAACAAGACCATATAGCTACTAGTTATTGATCTGGCTGATAAACCTACACAATAACTGCCATTTAGACAGATAACTATGGTTCATAACACTGTCAAAAGCACACTTGTTCTTTGCAGTTTTAGTAGCCGTCACAGCTAGACATTAGTCTAGTACTTCTTTTTGCCATTACAGTACTAGAAGAGACTAAGAAGTTAAACACAGAGACCAACCTCATCCTCCTCTAGAGCCCAGTCCAGAGCTCTTTTAGGAGAATCCATTTCCATTTCTCTTTTATAGCTGGAACAGCCCAAGCAGTCCAAATGTTCCTGGGGAATAAGACAGGCTGAAGTAGATCAACCCAAGCTTTTCCTGGTTTAACAGTCCAGAAGCAGCATGCAAATCAAGAATGAAGAGAAATACATAAGGAGTCAGCATAAGATAAAGTGTGGCACAAAATAACAATACCAAGCTCATTTTCGTTTTCGGGAGGATCACGACAGATGAGAATAACTGCAGAGCTGCAGCAGCTCTGTTCTCTACGGTCTTTAGTTTCTCCTGCATTACCAAGCCTAGATGCAATACACCATTACTGTTCCTACGTCATCCCGTAGAAAAAAAAATAATTAAAAATCAGTCTTTTTCAGGATTTGCAGCTTTGACAACTTACTGCTTTGGCGAACAGGAATCAATCTAAGAAATCCTTCAGTTTTGTGACACACCAGCTTCCTAACAGATGCTTATTAAGTACCATCTTGCCTCTTCCTCCCTCAAGCTGTTTTTTCTCTACATACCAATATAGTATTACCTGTAAGGAAAAATAACAACCAGAACAACATGCTTCTTTAGAAGGCTTGCAGTTTCCCCATAATTTTCTCTATTGTTTCAGAGATATTGAACTCTCAAGACTCTATGATTAAAAACAGGGTACAACTGTGGCACTCTGGATGGCCATCTGCAGTGGTTTCATCCCAACACACACTCCTAACCCTAGTACTACTATCAAGTTTTGTGAAGAAAGCTTCAGAAGCAGTCCATACAGTTTTCTTCCAGTTCTTATGCCATAGGAATACAGACACAGAGCTTTTACATTTCTTTTTATGTCTTATGTGTAGGTCTTTGGTAAGGAGCAATGATCTTATCCTGAATAATGTTAGTGAGAATAGAAACAGGCAAGTTATTGGCAGGGTTGTGATAATCTTTAAATATTTTTATTCAGCTGCACCTAAGCACGTAATTCCAGACAGATAGTGCTGGGTTCCAGAAACCTACAAGTATTGAGAGAGGATGAGACAACCTCCATCCATAAACTAATGATGACACTGTGTCTTCTTAAAAATCATATACAAAATACTGAATTTAATAATTCCATTAGCTACAAAAAACATATCAAAATTTCAGTTCATATATACAATAACTCTTAAGAATGGATCACTCATATTTACAGATTAAGACATTTTACATGTGGAACTTTGTCTCTGCACTTAACTAAAACAGCTTCGACATTTACAGCTTTTTTGTACTGTACTGAGAAGACATTTTAAAGACAAAATAAAATAGTCATCCATTTTCACTGAGGTATATGTAAATGCTGCTCTTTTTCATTTTGCAAACTAAAAAGGACATTTAAACAAAGCAGTTAAGCCCTGGAAACTTCCATTTAAATAAGAACACCTCTACAATGCAAATCCACCATAAAAGCAAGGTATTAAAAATATCTCAGAACTGTTCAGCAAAATGTCTGAATAGATGTTTTGGGAAGCTATGGTTTTTGTTCAGCTGCCATGAGTTTTCTGTTGAAAGATGAAAGTATTTTCCTTCACCCATCCGTACTCATCAGATTCAGGTTCTAAATTATCCAAGTAGAATGGCGATCAATTTTGCCACCACATGTACATTGAGGCTGTTTCCCAGAAGACGGTAGCGTTGCTTTATTGTTACTTTGTCAGGAAAGCCTAAAACAAAAACATACAGTGCGATGTCATTAGTCTGCGTTGGTTCCTAACTTTCAGTCTACTCCTTTTTTCTGTGAACAGTTCCTAATGCAGTTATTCACAGGCTGCAGCAGGGTTTACCCCCCACCCCCTGCTAAAATTCACAAAGTTACAAAAATCATTCCCAAACTAGTTCATTGGATTTGGATTGGTTCTTCCATGAGCAGTACTGCCATCTCTAAGGTTTAACAACAAGCCTCAAAACACTCTGTTGTGTCACTAATGCCGATCTACCTTCTCTTCATATAGCTCAAAACACCCAGCAGCCTCAGGCAGGGGAGGCAGCACCTAAAACACTGCAAAACCTCTACTCTAGAGAGCACCCAGAGAGGAACATGACCACAGCAGAAAGAAAATGTGATGATTCTGCTGATGGACTAAACTGCATTTCTCAATAAGCTTTATATTTTATTTCCATTCTGAGTCCCTCTAACCAGTTGAGGCAAATCAAACAAGTCTCGCAATGCAATATACACCACCAGTACAGACTAAGCTATGAGCAAGGCTTATTCAGTGAGTGATCAAGCAGCTGAACAATTTTCCATGTAATTCAACGCTGACCCTGTCAAATGCCCTCAGAAATACAGACAGCATCAGAAATGTCCATCACATGGCAAGCGCATGGACTGGCAGAAGGAAGGGAGGCCCAGAAAGAATTAAAAACTGTTGCAGGTACTGTGAAAGGGCTGTGTTGTGTATTGAGCACACAAAGGTGATCAAGCTTCTGAGAACGAAGAAGTTGCCAACAGCCAGCTGGTCTGCTGTAACTGTCCTTGCTTGCACTCTTAGCTTACTCCAGCTGTGAGCTGAAGTGCATTTGCTTCAACTTGAATGAAAGATGAACGCCAGGGGCAAATTCAACTGTTAGGGTCAGCAGGTAAGCTGCTGAAACTTGATCAAGTTCAATTATTTGATCATTCCCCGAGAGAAAATCTAACTTTGACCTCAAGGTCATCACTCAGATTAGCTTTGATGCATAAACACACTGTGTGTGCAAGTAGTGATATATATGTTCTGAAGATTTCACAGCACTTCAGAAAAATCCTCTTCCAGGTTCTCTGGAGAGAACATGATTGGACAGCTGCTGTGCCAAGGGTAAATTCAACTGTTAGGGTCAGCAGGTAAGCTGCTGAAACTTGATCAAGTTCAATTATTTGATCATTCCCCGAGAGAAAATCTAACTTTGACCTCAAGGTCATCACTCAGATTAGCTTTGATGCATAAACACACTGTGTGTGCAAGTAGTGATATATATGTTCTGAAGATTTCACAGCACTTCAGAAAAATCCTCTTCCAGGTATTGCTCTGGAGAGAACATGATTGGACAGCTGCTGCGCCAAGGGTGGAAAGCTGAGGAGGAGGTGTCTGGGAGGAGTTGTTCCATCCTCCTCTGCCAGTTATTAATGCGTCAAATGTGGACTGCTTTGGTAAACACATCTTCTGCCAGCTCCATCCACTCTGCCCAGCTTCTTGGCACTCACATTTGGGCAACCGTTCTTCTCTCTTTGGAACAATCACTTGCACTCCCACACACACTTCCTTAGATGGAGTTTTCACATTAGATCACTGAATAAGGTGCAGAATCTACACAATTTAAAAGAGTATATAAAAATAAATAGTATTTATGCACACATACACATGTATATGCACTTATAGCTCAAGAGGCTTATCTGAAACCTGAAAATTTCAGTTTCTCCTTCCGCCTCTTGGCAACTGAAAGCCTGAATTCATTTTCAGGGCTCACTCCTTCCTTTACCCCAAGCTTCCTCCATCTGCCTACTAACACTATCTTGCACCTTCTATCTTCTTCGCTCAACAGTAGCCTACATCAGGAGGACAGATACAACAACTCATGGTACGCTGGCACTTGATACACAGGTCTCACCGTATCATTTAGGTCATGCATGCTGCTCGATGATGTTGTGGTCTTGGCAACACACACTACCATATAGTGCTGGCTTTCCACTAGGCTGCCATTTGTTTCCTAATAGCTTACATATATCACTGACAGGAAAAATGGAAAAGGCATCCTGACATCACCCTCATGAAAGGAGGTCGCAGGTGCAAGAATGCTCTGATCACTTTTAATGATATTGCTGTGGGACCCACAGTAGCAACAAGAAAAATGACCGTAGTATTTCGTTGACCTATAGTGCAATTACTATTTATAAATTTAGATGTTAAAAGCACAAATAAATCTGTTAATGTTAAGAACGAACAATGATTTTGACTCTGGACCTGATGTATTGGAGAAGGCCACCAATTTGTTAAAATATAGAAATATTTAGACACAATCATGTTTCTGCTTATAATACTGTAGCTGCAGCTAGTAACAGCATTTGTTACAAAGCTTCCTGATATGCTCTTCACTTCATTTTCAGCTGATAGTTTTCTCATCCTTTAGCTTCTTGGACCAACAACATATTTGCAGTGGGTCAATCTCCAAGCTTTCTTGAAAATTTCATCCCAAATGTTGCTGTTACTACAGAGCACAGGAGCAGAGAAATTATAGCAAATTTCTCTCTGAAAATACCACACTTCACAATAATGTCTTGAAATTTAACATGCGAAAAACACTGTCAGGGAAACACCCTTTGCTGTAGCCATAAATATAGCAACTTTCAAAAAAAAAAAATATAGCTTGCAAATCCTCAAAAGAAACCTAGATTATAGTACCTAAATTCACCAAAGACTTCAGCCAACCTAGAGCTGAGTAACACTTTTTTTTAAGTACAAAGCGGGAAATGTCTTAAATTATATACAAAGGAAAGAAATGGCGGGCTTGTGACAGCACACTGGGAAAATTTTGTTCTGCCTATGAATCAGGAGCATACATGAACGAAAGCCACTGGATGAGAGGCTTGTTTTATATGTTGTGGAAGTTGGCAAAGTAGTATAGCGAGGCAGGGAATTGCAAGAACTGTAAAGAAGGTCCCATGATTAAGGCAGAAGGGTACTGCCCTCAAAGGTGGAATCTGTCCCTGTCCCTCCCTCCGCAGTTCCCAGGTGACAAAAGACAAGTTTTCTAAATAAGCACATTGTAGACGTGGCTCCTCAAATTCAGAAGCCTGACTTGTTTTGAGAGTTCAGTTCTGGTTTGCAAAAATATTGAAGCTCATAGCTGTCCCTTAAGATGAGCAAGGAACAGAGAAAGCATGGTATCATTCCAAGCACTCTGAAATAGTAAAGGTCAGGTTTCACAAACTGATCACCCTGAAGTCTTCCAAACATAAATTTCTCCATTGTCTCTGTTCTCCTTCTGTAAAATACAAGCCATATTAACCCTACTACACCTCTCAGTGATGCTGCAAAGACTGATTTAACATTTGGAAAACACAACTGCATTTTAAATAAGAGAGAAAATGGGCAATTTGCTCAAAAGAGAGCTTGAACAGCATGATAAACCTATATAAGCCTAATTCAGTGCTGTTTAGCTCAGGCTTCTTTACATCAGCCTACATCAATACAGAACAGAGATGTGCTAATAAAAAAGGCTGTCTGTGAAAAGATCTGTTAAAGATGAGAGGCTATGAAAAAATCCTGCACGTTGGCATGCAACTCAACACAGCACAATCCTGCAAATACTCAAACAAGCTTAGTGCTGGCAACTCTTTATGTTTGACTTTGCAACCTTGATAATGTTCTTTGAATGTAGTAATTTTGAATATAACTCTAAGTAATAAATGAGAAAGCAAACTAGAACTGCAAAAGAAATAAATGCATAAACACTCTTAGCACTCCTCAGAACTCTCTGTCACTGAGGAAATTCAGGAAAAATATAACAAAATACTCAGGGTCAGTGGTGTCTTATTCTATGGACGCTTGTGTTGTTAAGAGACAATAAACTGATCTGATGTGACAGCAAGCAAGCCAAGCTCCTTAGCAGGTAGTAATAGCTACACTTTCTTGCCTGCCTTTCTTTAACGGGGCATTCTGGTGAATTTACTTCAGGGTTAATTCTGGTTGACCTGTGTCCAAAGTATTGGTATTGCTGAGTCTTGTTCCTTGACTCCCTCTTCTCCACAAAAAGTTAGAAAATGAAGTAACTGACCAAGGGCTAGGACTGCCTTTTCTAGAAAACAGAGATGACTTAGAAGATCATTAGCTGAAGAGTCTGGTTACTCCTGAACAAAGAAGTATCTGTATCTTCTGAAATTCCCTTTCTGTCAGCAGCTGCACATGTATGGAAGGGAGAAAGCAAGTAGCTCAAACACTGACAAGCGCTAACAGACCTCTTAAACTGGCAGGATATGTTGACTTACCACAGTTGTGAGCAACGTTGACTGCTGAGTAAATAGCTTCAACTTTAACAAAGGTATTCCTTCATTGCCATTCAGTAACAGAGCATTTCTCACGCCAAAACTTTTTTCTTAGTTTACCAAGATAAACCTAACCACAGAAGCTGGCTCTTACAAAATATAAAAAACTAGTGGAAATTCAGAGGTAGCCAAATAACAAGAATCAATCATAAGAACTGAGCAGTCCAAAAAAAGGCAAAGTAAAAAGCATGGATTAGCCCCCGGGAAAAAAAAACCAACACACTGGCATTTCTGAAGAATGACGTGGAAATGGGTACTTTACAGCACGTACCAAATTCCAGAGGGAATCCATGAAGATTTGCTATTTCTCTCGGGGTAAAGTACCTCAGTTTTAGTGTTGACAATTTCATAAGCTTCTCTTCTTCTGGTAACTCCCCAATGTGTTTAAAGACTGATTCAAGCTATGGAGAATATCCAAAACAACAGGTATCACCAACACAGGTCAAATATGTAAAATATAACACTCACATCTTAACAGAATATTTCTTTGATTATCACAGTGCCAAAGACAATAGCATGTTTTGATTGAAAGTATGACTAGTGTTGTATTTTCACAGCCAGTAACTCAAGGACTTGCAAGAAAGAAATCAATGTTGCCATGACAGCATTCATCCTTTCTTCCTCCAGTTTGTAACTCATAGCTATACCAATACTTAATGAGGGAGTCAAAGGACTATAAACATTTGTTAATGACAGGATAGTGACTTAATATAACTCAGTAGCAGACCATCCACACAAATTAAGCTGTATGGATGCAGCTGTTTTAATACATTCACTTTGAGATTACTCTGAGTTCCAAAGCCGTGTTCTTGTGCTTAGAAATGGCATACAACATTAGTGAACAGCACAGAAGTGCAGGAGGAGGTACTTGTGTACAAAACAGGCTTTGTGAAAAGCATCTTGGAATGATGATTCACCAATACATTTATTTTTACCTTCCCCAATGCCAAAATACCACTTTGTGGTGACCTTCATATCAATAGTAGAACTTTTCAAAATAATAATATATTATTTTAAAAAATAATTTTATTAATATTATCTTATTAATATAAAATATTATCTTATTTTAAAAGATAAATAATACTTTCAAAATTCAAACATGTTAAATATTTGACAATATTTACTGGATCATCTGTGTAAAAAAAAAAAGCCCTAGAATCACAACACTGTACTGTAGTTTATCCACAGAATTAGTAATTTTTAATGTTTTCACATACTCCTGTGAAACCTCTATATGACACTACAGATAATAAAGTAATAGCGACTCATTCTCCACAGAGAGAGTGGCACACATATAATCTTGCTTTGAATAAACTATTTAGGAAGACAAGTAAATCAAGTGGAAACTCAGTTGTCATAAAATGTAGTTGTTATAATATTCAGAACAAAGCAGAAGAGAGGAAAAAAAACAAGTTTTAAAACAAGCCATTCTCATATGTTAGTCTACACATTCTTACCTGTACATCTACTGCTGTCTGCAGAACTGAGCCTGTCCCTTCTACGTAGTGTCCATACCTTAACAACAACAATAACAATCTTAAATTAATATTTTCATTGGACCTCATAGTACTGGCAACTGCAAAGATGCAGGGAGGTTACTTAGGTTCCTCTGCTTTAAGAAATCGCCTCCTGGATAGATAAAGCAGAAGGCCTTGTTATTAAAAATGCTAACCCCTGGAGTGCAGCAGCCTCTGAACATGCTCTCCAGGGATGAGTCTGCAGTCAATGCACAAGGGTTTATCCACACTAATGCCTTATATAAGGCAACTAGGCAATTACAAAAGGCCAAGGAATGCAAGCATAGCATCACCGGAAAGGGCCATCTACACTGCACAAACCAATTTTAGATTAAGGCAAAATGTGTTAAAAGCCCAAACAGTCCTAGGGGTTCAAATCAGCTCTCCATATTATAAGGAGGACCATTAGCGTGAGCCTCCAGCTTCTGTATCAATCCGTGAGGAACAAAGTGGTTCAGTCAGGTTTAACTTTTGGTTGCTTGTGGATTTTCCACAGAGGGAAGGGATGGGAGATGGCCAAGCATCTATGCAGAGCAGTAGAGGGAAGGGATGGGAAGGGATGGGAAGGGATGGGAAGGGATGGGAAGGGATGGGAAGGGATGGGAAGGGATGGGAAGGGATGGGAAGGGATGGGACTAAACACCAAGCAAACGTACATTCTAAAACCCTGTGACAGCTTTTCTGGATGCTTTGTGGTTGATGGCATAACAACATGTTTACTCTGTAGTCTCTTCCAGGCTATCATTTAAACATAATTATGGGCTTCCAGAGACATGCTCTGCTGGTCTAACTATGATAGTGTTTGAACATCCTCAACAGAAAGAGACTGAGTCAAGTCAACAGATGGCTTCTGCACAGTGGAAGAACTTCAAAAGATCCCTCACATTAGAGCGATGTGGTCTGCATCAACCGCTAACAGTTACTATTCTCTAGTTTTATATGCGCATCTGTAACGACAGTTATAAAGGTCTTTTGCTCCATTTGGGGCCCATTCTAAAGCAAGGCACTGAAACAATTTTTGCTTCAAGCCTTTCTAATTCCACAATGAACAGAGGAATACTCTCCCTTCAGCACAGACACAATGACCCAGTACAGCTCAATCTTGAGAATTTCTTCTTCAGTTGGAAAAGCTTACAAGTAGTTCTGCCAGCATCAGCGACAGCAACGCTAATTCTAAAATAAAGTGCTTGCAAATCTCCCTTAGGATCAGAACAAAAGGCCCTAAACACTGATACAGATTAAAGACACATGGAATCTAACTGTGTTGTAAATACACCACCTTTAAATGGTTAGTTGCATTCTGAAAATTCCCTAATACCAAATTTAACAATGTAATACACATAACACTGAGGAATCCTGATCTTATATAGCATCTGATCGTATTTCAGATTAACATATCCAAGCCAAAATAAGTAAATGAGGATAAATTTCAAAGTGGTATTTTAGAGTTTTATTGGTAGAAAAGAATCTTTTAATAGGATCCATGTTATATAAAATACTCCAGCCTAAATAATTGGCACTTGAGTACAGAACTCACAAAAAAACAATCCAGTTGGTGTAAAAGTGGTTTGGGGCCAGGGAGGGGGAGATGTTGGGTTTTTGCCACAAATGTGGGCAGATGGTCAATGTTAGCTAGATTGTTATTAATTATTATTGCAGCTGCTGACTACAGAAAAATTAACATTCCTACCTTAGACTCAGAATATAATTAAAGATGTGAATTTTTGCCACAGTAAAAAATGATGCATTGATTTTCTGACATTTCATTACCAGTTATAATGAAAGAAGTCGGCTTAAGAAATTACAGTCTTCAATTTTCATCTGACTCAATATTCCCCCCTCCCCTTTATTTGTATAAGCTTTAAAAGAAAACTCTTTGTTTCATACACATAATATATTATTTCTGGGTATATTGTGTTCTATGTTATGACTAACAACAAGGCAACTTCCACAATGCTAGAGAGAGTTTCTGTAACTAATATTACACTGTTTTAGAAGGAATTGCTTTTCTTTTCAATAGCATATCAAGAATTTACAAGTAAGTCCAGAATGACTGTATCTAAAGAAGTAGTTGTCCATTTTAAAGGACAGAGCAAATGAAAATCTCCTCTCCCAACTTCAGTCATCACAAACATATTCCTAAGAGAAGCCATGGTGTTTGTAGTCTCAAGGAACTCAGCAATCATTTTCCATTTGTCTAGGAGTCCAAGGTTGGAAGGGAACACAGGATCAATCTCTCACGCATCACAGGCTGTTACATTTTGCCCTACATTGCACCAAACACTTTCAGAAGGCATACTGGTATGACAAGGCAGAAAAGCAAAAAACACCGATTTGTGTTTGAGGTCCCTGAATTAGCAAGGACTGGAGAAGACAAACCCAGATCATCCTCATCACATGAACCTTGATGGAAATACCTGAAGACCAATCAGAACTGAGGGATATTTTTCTCCCAGTCTCAAAGGTGATGATCAGTATGACTTGTATGAAAGACACCAGACAGGCATCTCAGCAGAGGGATTCTTTGTACTACTTGGAGTGCTGTTCTGCTGCATTCAGGGTCCTCTTTCTTAAACCTGAGGCTTTGGAGAAACATAAAAACAGAACTCCTACAACACATACAGCAGCAACTTATTCTTGGCCTCAGAAAGTGATCTGGATGAAGCCTGAGATGTAATTATAATCTTTCTCTTAATGCAGAGCTGTAAATATGACCACATTGAGAACCATGTTGGAAACCTTCCTTCCCAGAGGCTCTTAAAAAAGGGAACAAAGACGGTAAATCAGATTTCTACGTTTTGAGCCAAGAAGAACCACCACAACTATCTGGCCTGGCTCCTTCCACATCAGCAAAACGGAATCAGTCATGTTCCGTGTCAGATTTCCCACTACTAAATATAAATACTTCATATTAACCACTCAGGAGCCTCCTTCAGTGTGATTTTGATAAACATGACCACAAATCTACCGTGACGTATTCTAGTGAAACCACAAGTGGCCAATTTATTTTTGATGACACTTCAGGCATACATGAGATATGTACAAGATCATTCTGGCCTAAGGTTTTTATTGACTATTCTAGCTCAGAAACGGATCCCACGAGATGCTGACTCCCCCACAACTCAAAAGAGTGGAGGCAGAAAAAGCATGTATCAATGAGAGCTGAGGGAAGGGCTTTCCTGTTGCACAGAGTTTGAACTTCTGATATTTTCTCTTCCCAGCTATTTTGTTTTCAAAAAGTTAAAATCACAAAATCTGCAGGAATTCTGTCAATCTGGCAGTCTAATTTCTACTAATTAAAAAAAAAGTTACAATTAGCTTTAACTCATCAACTAAGCTATTTTGTTGAAACATTCTGAGAATTCAAAAACACCAATCTAATGTGAAAAATTCTCTGATATTAACATTCCCCACTTCCAGGGAAACTTCCAGGCTCCAACTGGCATTTTCCAATACAAATGCATTCAGTGGAAAAGCTCCTGACTGGTTGTCTGCAGGGTTTCAGAACACTCACCAACCTCCAGCAAACTTAAAATTGCAAGGTACAAATCAGAAAACTACTAGACAGAAAAGCACTGATGTTCTGCTCCATCAAATATGATTTGTAACGCAGCAATCTAACTGGTTTTATGACATATGGCCAATCCACAGCTATTCTGACCTATACAGCTGAAAAATCCAAGAAATCAATAACATGTACAGTGGAGACAGCTTTAATGAGGAATGGATCTGTCATGCATGACACTTTGTAACTTCATTGAGCAATATAAAGAAATTCATTAATGATTCAGTACTATACCAGTCTACTGGAACCATATTTCCGCAGGGGTAATTAAGCTTCTGTGAAGGTCAACAACAAATGGCACTGTCTTTTGTGAATACATTTTTGGAGTGGGCACATGATGTTCTGCCAGACAGATTCTCATGCTGGCATTCCACTGGACCAGGAAGCACACTATATAAGGAGATTTGTTTTCAGAGGCCTGGGGTTTTTTTTTATGAAACAGCTCTCCTTGTTTTTACAGTACACAAGCGAAAAAAAAAACACACTTAAAATTTTAGGACATGATTCAGCATGACGTTTTCTTTGCAACTTACCCTTTTGTAAAGCATGTGGATCGCCGGCAGGTGGGCTTAACAATGTCTAGCAAGAAAGCATAGCGCAATAAGGACTTCGGTGGTAAGAAATACTGACTCATTTCTTCATTTTCCTCTTCCAAGAAATCTTTTAGCATTTGAATAGAGGAATCATTGTCCTGACCATGTTTCCTTTCCATTTCTTCTACTGTTTCAAGCTTAAAAAGAAAGGTCCCTTTTGGTAAACTCTTCTTGCTGCTGCAATCAGGACCAATGTTTGGATCCAGATTCTTCTCTTCAGAACACAAGGAAGAACTATCTTCGCCCATTTTGTCAGCGATTTTGCCCTTGAATAAGTCTTCTAGATCCTGATCTGGGAATCTTGACAATATCTAAGAACAAATTGTGAAAAAAAAAAAATAATTGAAGAATGGCATTTGGTAAACAACTTCACAGCACACTCTGCAGTAAGAATTCCTCAGAGATGCTCAGAATATAGCAAGTAACTGTTCAATGTAATTTTCATGAAGATTTCAAAAAATGCTAGCATCAAGATTTGCTGACCTACCAGCAATGATGTCACTAACAACCGCAAATAACTGCCTTTGCAAAAGACTTTTCCAAGGATATGAAAAAGGTAGCAGAATGTGTTGTTTTCTAGACCACTATCAACCGCTGTCCCCCAACTGTTTAAAGCCATCTAAGCCACTGGCATGCATTTCAGTTCTTAGAAAACTCAGTATCCAGGCTGAAAAAAAAAGAGAGGCAGAATTTAACTTTTCTGCTGTTCACTTATCCCTCTCTCCATTAACCAACACACAACACTAAACTGAAAATTTAACCCTCAATCTTCATGAAATAAAGCAAATTCAAGTAGCACTAATAGACTCACCTGACCAGAAGCTTGAAAGGAAAATGGTTCTTGGTGAAGCTTTGCAATTAGAAAATATCGCAGCCTAGAATTGGGAACGCCAAGCTGTAAGCAAAATCCACAAGCCTTTAGTCCATGTGATAGAGAGAAAAAGTGGTCTACAGCATCATACCAGGTATTTGCCATTATATACAGTAATAAAACTATGACACGTTATTATACTTTGCAAATTCAGAGATAGCAGTATTAATTGATAATATCTAAACATTTATTAACTTCAATACCTAGGTATTTTCAAAGAAACAAGTGGGCAATTATTCTTTGTACCTCATGGTTTTGAATTCCTCTGTAAACGAACAGGAATGCAAACAAACTTTTATGCAAGGTAAGAAGAAAAATTACATGCATCATGATTTCTTGGGACAGGTACTACCTGTTTTCTATAAAAAAAGCAAAAAGGTGTCTTCTTGCCTTTTTGAGCAAAGAATTACAAGACATCTAACAATGAAACAAATGCACCACAACTCTACCCTCTTCAAGCTACCATCTATCAGCTTCTCTCAGATATATACGGTACTTCGCTGATTCCATTTAGTCTTGCACAATCCGAAATCTCTCTCAACTCTTTCTTCAGTTGCCAGGGAAACATGCAAACAAAGCCCCTCCTCCCACAAATGACAGAGTCACATTTTCTGTGCTGAGAAATTCACAGGCATCAGCATTTCTGAAGCAATGAGGCGCCTGAAAGGAAAACCACCTTCCTGGTCATGGTGTAAATTTATACCTTCTTGAAAAACATGGTAGCAAAGCAATATGGGACTAGGATCTGAACAAAAACAGCAATATGATTATGCCAGTATACTAATGAGAGATCAGAAGTCATGCCAGATGGCTTTCTCATTCAGAAGAGTATCTTCAGCTCTGGGCATGACTTTCTTCGCTAATACAATAGATCATTTTCAAATGTCCTTGGGCTCACTGCAGTTTGAACAGTTAAATAATATTAGAGCAATGTTAGTACTCACGCAGGTTGGAGACAAGAGAAATTCTTGATATTTAAACCCACAGGTTTCTAGTGTTCGCAAAAGTTCATTTCTGGCAGTGAAAAGAATCAAAAAGCAATTACTCCCTTCATAGAACCTTTAGGCCCTTTTTTATCCTAAATAAAAACACATTAAATGCAACACCTTAGGTACCAAGACATTCAGCACATTCAGTGAAAGAACTGGACAGAGAATCACAGATATGAAGTCCTCTATTTCTGAACTTGAGGAGACAATATACAAAGTTCAGTGTTAGCATAGTCAAAAATGACTATTACACATTCACAGGTACCTCACATCTACTTCAGTGCAAACCTCCCTTCAAAAAAAAAAATCCCACCTCTAGGAGAATACTTACAATATGTCAACAAGGAAAATAATTGGAGGGCAAGGCATTGTCTTTATTGTGAATTACAAAACAGATTAAAACCACTACGAATAGCTCACTACTTCCTTCTGTTCACATTCGTGGCATCAGTTAAGCCTAACAAAAGGGTTAACTCAAGGGATGACAAAAATTGGTGGATTTGATAATAACAGTGTGGTAGGACTGTACTTTATAAACAGTGGAAAAATCACCGAAATGGAAGTCTTCTTAAAAAGACTTGTCTTTTCTATTCTATGCAGACTGTACTAGGCTGGAACTATAGAAAATGCATGAGCTGTGACTTGTACCTGGCACTGTATGTCACACTGCATTCCAAGTGTTGTAAGAAAAAGCAAATGTTTTGACTGCGGTGTTTTCTGAACTACAACTTGTTCCAAACACCGGCCAGCAAGGCATAGCCTCGGGAATAGCAGGGACTACAGCAGCAGCCTGCACCTCCAAAGTGTTCAAGTGTTCAGAGGACTGCTGCACGTTCAGCCAGTGAGAGAGCTGACCATGTCTCCCAGCTGCCTGCCGTATTTGTTAAGGAGCATAACATGCAGGGTTGCTGCTCTCTTGGTGCTTTAAGGAATGCTACGGAAAGATCCTACTCTATTCCAGCACAAAAGGAGAAGGAAGATCACAATGTCCTGCCTCCTGCTTCGCCCACGGAAGAGGAGAATGCTCCTGCTGTCATTAGATAACCTTATTGACAACTTTCCTCTTCCATATTTCAGGCAAAGATTATATACAGTCTTCATACTATATCTGTGGTCCATTTGATGGCAACCCTGAACCAGTGATAATCTACTATCAACAAAGGCACTGAAGAAAGCCTCTACACTGGACTGTGATCTTAACACAAGATACCATGAGCTCCTGTCATGGATAAAAACCCAAAACCTCTGAGTGCTATATCTACTGTTATTTTTCTTTGAAAATTAATATTAACCCTTCTAAAGGACATAGGATCATCAAATAAAATCAACAGACTCAACTTATTATAACATGTTCTACCTGCTTAGAGAAATAAATAGTTATTTAGCAAGTTGCTTTCACAACCTAAGATTTTCATTCCTAAATTAAAACAGTATTTTTAAGCCACAGCTGCTAGCTGTCCCATCTCACTAATTTGTTAACTTAAATTCTGGGATATAAAAATCCTGCCTTCCCCTTCTAAAGAAAACATCCTTTATTAAAAATTAAAACCTGCATAAATCAGACTTTACCTCGCAGAAGAAGATTCAAATCCTTTAACGTTTTCTAAAAGTAGGTATTTTGGAAGCTTCTGGAGCCTACAATTAAAAAAAAGATGAACAAATCAGAGTACCAAGGAGTAAACTATGTTACAATCATCCACAGATTTGTTCAGCTACAAGAAAGATCAAAGTATTTCCACATTATGCTAGCTGTTACAGTGTAGCATCCTTAAAAAAAAGCTACGTCAACTCTCAAGGTTGCCTAGATCAAATCATTCCCAACTGAATTAAAAATGTGGACTACTGGTAATTATAAAAAACAACAAAACCTACTTATGTTCACATGGAATCCTCCGCACCCCATGCATGTACTTCTGAAAATGCTTACCGCTGTTCATTTTCCTAAAGCATAGTATTATTCAACAGATTGAGTTTGTAATAGGAAGGATAATTGTCGGGGGAAAAAAGATCATTATTTAGCCATGGAACAGAAAACTTTTGTTTTAAAGCACTTAAACCTGAAATCAATGTCAAAACATCACGTCACCCTTAGCGATAACACATCAGAACCAGTAGTCATCTAATTGCTTTACAAAATACAACATTTAGAGCTCAAACTGTAGATATTCTCAATTTTCTATACTTAACTTTTTCATTTTGATGGAGGAGGAGAGGAAGGAGGTGCCTGAGGTTTAGCAAGATCAGTGTGAAGCTCTGGAAATAGGCTCATTCCAAAAACAGCATATTAAATAGCTAGAGAAAGGAACACGCCCAAACTGTGCCAGGGACCATTCTAACAATTTAGAAGCATAGATGATTCAGATTCAAGTCCCTGGAAACACTCCCTGGCACTGATTAACTCTCTAGTAAGGCTAATGTAGACATAGTATGGCTGTCACACACTGAGATCTCAGAACAGCATATAGAAACAGGATACCAACGCCACCATGCTTAAAGTCAGTGAGTGACTTTGCACTTCTACTGGTACAAATCACAGCAGAATTTCCTTTAGCATGTTTTTAACTACCATCAATTAAAGACATGCACATGATGAAACAAAGAAGTAAAGTATTTCACCTGAAATTGGAAAATGTACAAGATACTACGTCAAATTTAAAAACACTAAAAATAATAGTGAAAAAAATACTGAACTGAAAAAAGCATCAGCAGCCAAATTCCCTGCAGAGGAATGGAGAATATACCTGTTGGTATGCTTACCCACACTCAACATCATCATCACCTACCATGAAACATTTTTAAAGTAATGAATCCAGAGCATAGACTGAAATGCAAGAGCTCATACAGGATCAACAGATCACAAGATAAGTAATCACTACACAAAGAATATGTGTTAAGTACTTGGAAGGTTTTAACATTACAAACATGTCTGTATAAGTAGCACTTTGACGTCAGCATTACATTTCCCTGGATTATGGCTTGTACACGATAAACAGACAGTAACCGGACCATTTGGGTCAGACTTTGTTTGCTGGCTGGGTGCTCCAAAGATTTCCCAGATATCTCCAGATCTTGAAATTGTCCTTTCCATATCTCTAATATTTGTCTTCCCAGGCTAACTTTAAGCCTCGTTTCAGCGATATTTCATTATAGTATTCAACGATATTTCATTATATTTCGAACATAAGGTAGGAACAGCCAAGGAATGAAAAACTGCTTTATAGTTTCCATAAACTAAACACATGCTGTACCAATTTAGAATGCAAAGTGATAATTACTATATTAAGAATTTCCCTTTTTTGGGCTGAAATACTCCATACTCAAATGTCTGGCAAACATGTCATATCCAAAAAATACACAAACACTATCTCAGTAAAACATAAATCTATTGAAGCTGAGAAACTCTGCAGAAGCCACCATCTTGAACATATTACAGACTGCTTACACTAAGTACTGCCTCAAGAAACAGCCTGCCCAAGGGAGATAAGGCACGTCAGCAGGGTCTCATGGGGTGTTGAGATAAAGTGTCATAGCCAAGCCCAGCTCCTTTGCATCGTCATGACGAAAAACAGATGTCCTGCAGTGCCTAAAGCTTTGGTTTGAGAAGGAAAAGCTTCTGCCTTTTATCCAGCTGAGCCCACAGCAACCAGGAAGCAACATTTCCCTATTAATGCACAACAGCGTCCCAAAGGCAGCCAGCTTCTTAACTGTGTCCGAGTTTAATGGAAAGGAATACTGAGGTCAGGATTCTCTTAAGGATAAGGAAGGTACTATTATTCTGACAAATCATTAACTTACACACTATCTGCTGGTTTTAATTTATCATTGTGAAAGGGCAGTCTGGATGACTGAATTACATTCCTTGTTCCAGAAAAGACATCCTTTGTAACTTTTGGAAACTCACATTATCTCGCTATTTTTGTGCCTCTGCTAGAAGTGGGGAAGTAATAACAATCTTTCTTTTTACCTTTTAATTGTCTAACTTACTAGGCTATCGAATCTGTATTGTGTTCTGTACTGTGCTCTCTGCCACAGACTTCTTAGGTGATCCCAGCCAAGCCACTAGCCCTTCTGTATCTGTGTTCTCTATCTGCTGATGACAAGGGCAAAGAGGTGGTCCCATTTAACCTTGCTGGCTGCAGAAAAGTTGTTTCTGGAAGAAGGATGAAGACCCTTTTCTCACAGTGTTAATGGCAGTTTGAAAGAAAGGCTGTTGTTGGTACTGGTTTCCTCCTGTGCAGAAAGTATTCATTAAAAAACAAACAAACAAACAAACAAAAACAAAAAAAAAAAAAAAGAAAAGAAAAAAAGAGACAGCCAAACCTCCCTTCCTCCTCCTCCAGTTCCGTGAACAAGATTAACCAATGAAGGAATATATAGAGAAGAGCTGTCCCAGTCTCCAGCAGAAGCACAACTGCCAGGAATGGTAAGTGCCTGGTGGATTGTAACTGATGCAAATTCTCAGGCTCATGGCAATTGGTGCCCACTGGACATCTCAATCCAGAAGCAGAGATTTCTGCTGGGTAATCTCCCTGAGCAACTGCTTGCTCCACTTCCCCAGGAAGGATTCTTACAGTGCTATGCATCTCTTCCCAAAAAAGACTACAAGCATTACTTGGAGTTGATTTTTAACACTCTGAGTAAGAACAGTTTAGGTGGGCAAAAACCACTCTGTTTGGACTTACTGTTTAAAAATTTAAGGCATAAATAATACAAATAATTATGGCTCTTTTATTAGGAACTGGGGTCTGACCAGACAAAAATGACAGATCAATACAAAGACAAAGGCACTGTTCAGACAGTGCAGTGCTATTTGAATTCTTTAGTATTACTACTCAAAACAAGAGATTATACTACAAACCAAAAATACACAATCTGCCCCAAGATATCTAGAAGCAGCACCAAAAAGACAGAATAGACACTTTAAGAAAGAATGGAATGGGACAGAAGATATATCATATTGTGCAGCCAACAACATATTTCAACAAACTTTCAAATGTTACCTACTCAAAAGGTGACTAAATGTTGAATCAAAGCTTTTTTAACCTGCTATTCAAGCAATTTTCATGTTTAGCGTTATCATTAGCAAACTATTCTGTTATGTTACCTATTCCTTGCAGTACAAGTTTGATATTGAACTGAAAACAAATTAAGTCAATTTTTTTCATTTATGATACAGCCACAGTTTAAACAGACACACAGTAAA
Source organism: Phaethon lepturus (assembly GCF_000687285.1). Lineage (NCBI taxonomy): Eukaryota > Metazoa > Chordata > Aves > Phaethontiformes > Phaethontidae > Phaethon > Phaethon lepturus. The sequence continues at coordinate 26,528 of NW_010548139.1, read as the reverse complement.
ATGAAAATCAAACAATGAAAGCATATACAGTAACTATGAGATGATGATGGCATTAGTAAAATACAAGTATTTGTAAGCTACATGTGAAAACAAACAAGTAATACAACATAGTACTAGTAGTATCCCTGTAAAAGCGGGTAGATGACTTGTCTCACTGAAATATAAAAGACCTACTTAGTTACAACAAAGACTTAAGAACTGAGGTACAAGTTCATTTATACCTTGGGAGAATATCAAGGATATAGAGAAAGCTCTTTGTCCGTGGATCAGATACATCACCTTGCAAGCCAATTCTAAGAAAGAATAAAGAAACACCTGTACATTAGTTGGAGCAGACTGACATTTGACTTATATTTTTCTATTGAACACTGACACTTTTTGCTCTGAGTTTCAAAACGGGATTCTGCAAAAGCATCATGTACAGACATGAGGACCTGCTCACAGAGGCAGCGTCCTAAGAAATGCTCTAAGGATGAAAGTCTGCCCCTGTAATCCATCAGCTCACCGCGAGGTTAAAATTGAAGCATTCAGTAATGAAATCCACTCCCCAGCCTGCAAAGCATTTTGCATTCTGGTCTTGTCCAGCAAACCCCTTGAAGATTCTTGGCTCTGAAAGAACAAAAAACCCCACTGGGCTCCTGGGAATACCCCGCTATTTTATGTTGAGTATATTAAATTATTTCTATTAATTAAAGCCTCAGTGTTCACCATTTTCCAGGATTGAGCTGCCTGTGAATAAATTTGTAACCAATTTTGTAACATTAAACTAGACAGCTCATGTAGGCTATAAAAACGATAACATAATTTAACAATTCCAGGCCTGTGTTCTCCTAACTTATACTTGTATTGGTTCTTAAAAAAGAATAAAGCCTTGGTAGAAGAGCTTTAGCACGTCTCTAAATTAGTCATACACACATTTTGCTTTTCACCATAATATAAAAAAATATTTTTGAAGGAATGGTTCCTATATACATCACAGGTTTGCACAAAGACATTTTTATAGATCAGCACCACTTTGGAGGGATCTCTTTTTAACCTTAGAGCATTCAATGTACTTTCTTACACAAGCAGTTTCATCACCATCAACAGACTTTTTTCATGAAGCTACTACTTTGCATGAGTACAGGTACTAGAATCTTACCTCCACTGGTCACTGCTGTCAAGTGATACAAATTTGAAACTAATCTGACAAATAACATCTCAGTGAGTTCAGTTCTTAAGCAGCAAGATATTTTTCTATACCATCCACAAAATCATTTCAAAGGCATTACCCTCCTAGTCTTGGGTGAAATAGAAATATTCCTCAGATTAAACTATTTGTGTGCACACACAATTTTCAGTGTACAAATGAAAACAGATTACACTCAGTTTCAGACAGCAGTGAGAAATTCAAATCCTCGTTCTGGAGTTGCCCCAGGAAAAGATTAGATTGATATCTAAGAGGAAAGGAAGCACTCCTAAACAGCAAAATCTTTGAATTTCACTGTCAGAGGAACAATATGGTATGCAAAATAGGGCTGTAAGAAGCTTACTGGATTTATATTGAATTAAAATATAATTTACAAGAAATGTGATCAATAAGTAAGATTCAAAATTGATGCATTTCTTCCACTTCAGTAAACATCATGGTGAGCAGAACTACATTTTTGCTTAGGAAGAGAAAGATACACAGATGAACCACACATGGTGTCACTCTTTAAACCATTTCTCACTTTACATGCTGTAACAACAGCACTTTTCTCCAAAGTGTGCTATATCTACCTTGTAAATGGCTGACAGGGAGGACTCATCAAAATCATATCAAAAGATAATCTGTCAAATTCTTTCAGTGTTATGCCCTGAATAAGGAAAAAAATAGAAGAATTTTGAGTGTTGTAAATTGTAGCAAACTCGTAAGTCACCTTCCAGATCTAACTACTCCTCTTTACTTCCACTATATGCTTCATCTAGCAAAAAACTATCTAATCTCCCATTTGACCTAAAATTTTATTCTTTTCTACCTTGGCAAACCGTACAATGTAAATATGCATTAACTGTTTTGAATATGAACCAAAACCACTAATGATGTTAGCATCTATACATAATCTTGAGGGTTTTACCTATTCATTCTTTCACAAGAGGTGTGTAGTGGTTCTTTCAGTAGATAACATCACAACACTGACTAGTTATTTCTCCCCAGCCCTACTCCAAATAAAGTGTTATTCTCAGACATGAAGTCTTTGTACATCAGAAACAATATTAACATACTCTGAACAGGTAAAAAAATATTAGATCTTCTCAAAAGACAAACTATCTGAGCAGAAAAGTAGCTCAGGTGTTAACATAATAATTTTTGCAAGTCCAGACTGGGTGTGTTAACTCTTGGGAGCTCACTATCAATGCATTCTGTGACATTTACTTCATTCTAGTTTTGCCCAGTAAAAATCCCTCAAAGATATTATATGGCTGAAAGCTCTACTCTGCAAAAAAATTAATGTTCAGAGAGAAAAAGAATTAGGTTCGTAGCATGAACTAATTATACGGGTAGAAGTTCTTCTAAACTAAATTTTAAGCAACACTAGGAGGACAACATATTAAGAGGAGAGAAGGATAGTGATCAAGTAACTATCAGCTAGACAAAGAAATCACTGCCTTACATATTTTCAGGATTATCTATATAGCAAATATAACTGCCCACAGAACCTAGACAAAAGCAGTTATTTTTTCCAATAAATTTAAAGAAGATCTTGCTGACTGAAATCTGCTCTTATCTACTGTAAGGAGGCATAAGCTAGCATTCTTCTTCTTTTCCCATATAAAACTGTAAACTATAATTTAGTCTGTTATTATTGAGTGCTGAATAGCATCTAACCTTTAGCCACCTATTTAAGTCTTACTTAAGCTGGCATCTTAAAACAAATTCAGAATCTTTTACTGTCGTGTTGTAAAACTGTAATATAAATACATATATGTTTATATATAAAAATAAAATTATATATATGTAAGTATTTATTAATAACATGATATAAATAATATAATAAAAAGACATATACAGTATTTCCTAACTAAATCCAGACAAAACCATATGCCTAGTTTGCCCCTCATTAAAACAGAAGCCAATTTTACCTAGCTCTTCTTCAAATAATTTGGAAAAGGGACATAATTCCTAAAACATTTGATCTATTGAGCCCACAAAAAAATGCAAGACTGTCCTATCCAGTATATTTTCTTGTGTTTTACTCAGATTAACTATAATGACAAAATGAAGGCATGGCTCCAAGTGATTTAATTAAATTCTTTCAGAACACATGAAAATATTTTTTTAATCTGAAAGTATGATTTTTGCCATTCCTTTACTGCTGGTAAGCATTCCTCTTGACATTCACGTAACCTTTGTTGATGCAGCAGTGAAGACCTTCATGAAAAGATTGCAGTGTGAGTATCCCTTAACTTCAATAAACCACCACAGCATAAGAAATCAAAGTTATTGTAAAACTGCTATATTCATAACAACAAAAATTAAATCTTTTTGTTTCTTTTGTTACTAATAAGAATAGTGAAGACAACTTACTTCTACAAATGCCATACTAGAGCAAAAAAGATAATTGTTACTCACCTCAATTGTCTTTGCCCATAATGGAGTGCTTGGAAAGTTGTGCTTATAAACTTCATTGGCAAGAGTGTTCACATCAACAGCAGCAACAACTTCTGCAGACGTGCAGCTTTCTAAAATTAAAAAAATAATTTGAAAAATGTAACTTCTCTTTACCGCTCTTGGAAAAATGCATTTGTTCAGTTGCATTACAGCTATGCTCGAGGGAAACTACATTATCAAACTCTGCTGTGCTGCCTTTAAAGCTTCATATGAAAAATATGCTGGTTTCTAACCATATGACAAATACTTCCCTTATATATCCAAAAATGGAAGCTAACTGCACACTTCTTAATCTGTCGATATAGTCACACAAAATCCAAACAGGGTGCATCTGTACAACACTTCCACCTGCACTCAGTTGGTCTCTGCGGCCACCAAGTTCCTTAGCTATAGCAACACAGTCTGAGTCAACCTGCCGAGTCCCCTTGCTACCACCTGAGCTTCTCCAGCCACTGACAACTCACAGGAACTAAATGTACCATTTCAGAAGTATACTACTTCTCATTGTGAAAAAATGGGACCAATAAATACATGTGAGATACAGCTACTCTTGCAATAAAACTTTAAGAGTTGCCTGAAAAACATTTGTGCTTATATTCCAATAAAACCTTGGGCCTTGAATGCAACTGCTGCCTCCTTTGAGTTCAAGGTCCCAAAAATACCAAACACTCTGAAGGACAACATTTGGCAGTTCCTCTTCTCTTGATATCAGCAGAAGTACTACTGGACACTTAGAGGTGTTGTTGAAAAGAAGAGAGCACAGTGTAACAAATCTACTGACAGTTAAAATCCCGAAAGAAAAATACACTAAAAAGAATGTAAATAAGCAATGGTTAACTTAGAGTTAACAGAATAGGTTCTACAGAAGCTAAAGACATAAAAAGAACAGTGTTTAATCCACTGCTTATCATGCCACACTAGTTATTATTACTAACCACAATACCTTCACTGAGGCTTTTTATCCAGGAAGATATCCAGGTGGTCACCGTTACAGCTGCAGGCAGAAAACGGTGACTGTACTTCCTGATATACAAAACCAGTTTCAACTACCAGGAAATGCACATTACAGTCACTATTATGAAGCCCCAGATGAAAAACAGGCTATTTAAAAAAAATTTGGTGAATCAAAAGAAACAAGGCAAATAGCCACATCTTTGAGTAATCTCACAACATGCTCAAGTAACATATTAACAAATGACCTTACGAGACATCTTATGAATTACTGTTAGTCAGCTAATTATTTACAGTTTGAGAGCATGAAAAACCAACTATTAACATCCCCAGCAGATTTAAATTTGAGTGATGCAGTCATCACCCATCTACTATCTTTCAGGTTTTCAAGGCCATCTGTGCTGGTTTTGGTTGGGACGGTTAATTTTCTTCACAGTAGCTAGTATGGGGCTATGTTTTGGATTTGTGCTGGAAACAGTGCTGATAACACAGGGGTGTTTTTGTTACTGCTGAGCAGTGCCTACACAGAGTCAAGGCCTTTTCTGCTTCTCACACCACCCCACCAGTGAGAAGGCTGGGTGTGCACAAGAAGTTGGCAGGGGACACAGCTGGAACAGCTGACCCCAACTGACCACAGGGATATTCCATACCATATGGCATCATGCTCTGCATATAAACTGAGGGAAGGAGGAAGCAGGGAGACATTCAGAGTTACGGCCTTTGTCTTCCCAAGTAACCGTTCGGCATGACGGAGCCCTGCTTTCCTGGGGACGGCTGAACACCTGCCTGCCAATGGGAAGTGGTGAATGAATTCCTTGTTTTGCTTTACCTATTAAACTGGTTTTGTCTCATCCCACAGGTTTTCTCCCTTTTCCAATTCTCTCCCCCATCCCACCAGGGAGGAATGAGCGAGTGGCTGCGTGGTGCTCCAGCTGGAGCTAAACCACACCACCTTGTTCAAAACTAAGATGAAAGAGAAATCTGGGTATTGGAAAGATTGTAGCAGACATTTTAACAAAGACCAATGTGGTTCTCCTGGGTTTACTTAGTGCAATAGAGAGCAAAAAGAATAGGAGTTTCACAAGCAAAAGATTTACAGACGGCCGCCTATTAAGGGTGAACATACGAATCATTATTTGCAGTTACTGTCTTGACATTTTGACCATAAATTGTAACCGAAGTTATTAAATACAGGTGTATCCACAAGGATGACAGAATGACTACACCTGAGGTTACAGAACAGGTACGTTAACACTGACATCTAGCGTGAAAAGAACATTGCCGTAGCAGGTTGACTGTCTCAAGTTACAAGCATACTCAAGAACCAACACCTTCATATTCTTAAAACAAAGTTGTAACACGTTAAGTAATGGGAACAAACTTCAAGTACTGTTTAAGAAACTGCTTTTGTTATTTATTCTTTCAGTTTTTAAAATACATTGTCGTGAGAAGCTGATCCTTACTGCGTGTTCCAAGCACTCCAGAAGGAAAAAAAAAAAAACAAACCACAAACAAGAACCTCAAATTATTATCTAAATTAATACATAGTTTAAAATTGACAATTGGAAATGCAGGCAGTGTGCTTTCTCTCACAACTCATGATTCAGACGCTCATCCTTTTTACTAGCATCAATCCAATCTCTCCCTACATACATACAAGAAAAAAGAAGTACTGAGGATTTGCATGAAGGGACTTCACAGACCCAAATGCCTGGAAATACTGATAGAGAGCACACAGCTAACAGGAATTTACTGAATCCCCTTTAATCCCCTTGCAATACAATGTTCAGTCTAAACCAGAGATGTTAACCCACATGGAAAAGGGACAAGAACTTTTCCTGAACTATTCCACCTGACATCCTCTCTTCTCAATTCAAAGGCCTAGTAATTTTTTCAAAGCTTCTCCTCCTTTTCACTCAAAAGCTGTGGCTCACTTGGGAGTTCCTGTGACAGAACAGTCTCCTTCTAAAAGCTGATTAAGCATATTTGTGTGGAAATACCCTGGAAACGCATGAAGGAGCTCGAGTAGACAAGCAGATCTCACACATCCAACCTAACAAAGAAAGGCTTGTGTAAATTTCAAAGTGAAAATTAAACATTTTTAAAGAACTTCTGAAATTTAAAAAACTTTGATGTCAAACTCTGATACTCCATTTTGCTATAGCAATTATATTTATTACTTGAAAATGACTGTAGGAATGTATCACAAAAAAGACTGAAAGCAGAATCTAAAAAAAAAACAAAACAAACCTAACAGAATCAAGACTGTGTTTAACTATCCCTACTGACAAAAGGCACAAAAGCAACTCAGGAATATGAAAATGCCCCTGAACTGCTGACTTAGTGAGATGTTAAATCAACTCTCCAGAATATATAGCAGAACTTCAACACAGACACAGCTCTGGAGACTTTTTTTTTTTTCCAAACAAGTACGTCCAATTTTCAAAACACAGCCATTTAAGAGCATTACAACTATGCAGAGAAGAATTTAATTTTATGTAGACTAAAGAAAAATAATACACATTTCCTATGTGAAACTAAGCAGTTGCTGGAATACTTGATTTGCAATGTTCCTCAACACCTGAGTTTTTGAACCAAGACTTCACATTTCTGAAAGATGTTGTATGTCAAAAGGAAGCCACAGACATGATGGGGAAGTTACTGAGGGAGGTGTTACGGTTTATTTTTAGGCAGACTAAATTGTAATCCTCTCTCTTGGCTGAAAGCAGGTGAACTCAAATTTTTATCATACTATTAAGAAAGTACTGATTTTGCACTTGAGTCTTAAAACCTCCAGGATCCACACAGAATCTTTTTTTTTACCATTATTTATACTGGAGTCAAACTTTGGTGCCAATTCTTTTATTGTATACACAATGCTTACAAGCCATTTCAGCTATGTAGTAGTCACTCGAGTGAAAGGGACAGTGCTGTAATGATTGGAAGGTGCATTTGAAACAAAGAAAGACAGGATGGGTGCATTTAGCTTCTGATTTGGAAAAAAACAAACGCAAAGGGTTGGTCATCTTCAAACATCTTCTTTGTTATCTTCAAGTCATCTTCAAACACTGAAAATAAAATTTCTGACATTATAATATCTGTCCTTTTTCTCTTCAGAATCCATCCCTTCGTTATGTGTTTCGAGCAGACCTTAAAATTAACATAGACCTGATTTATACTCACCACTGTACTTTTGTAATAGAATCATCAATGTCAGCAGAGCATGGTGTTACACCAAGAGCAGAGTTTGGTGGATCTCAGCATATTGGAAAATGAGAGACAGACAATTATCTATTCTAACAGGTATATGGAAACAGATGGACAAGGGAAGATTAGTCACATGTTTTGTCAGTCCTGTTTCCTTTTAAAACAGAGAGCAAAGATTTCATTTATGAGCTGTCAGCTCTTGGCTGACATCATTAGGCTGAATCGCCCATGGCTACAGTCAACACGACTATCAGTAAACTTGATACTTGCTTCCTACAGGATACTTAGCAACTTTTTTCACTGCTCTATTTATACAGAGTTCACGTTCAGCCACACAAACTATGTAAATTTACATTATAGCACAACTGGCACCATCCTGTGCTACGAATGGCTATATTTTAGAGAAGCATTATGTCGAAATGAGCTTAGGTGTAAAAGCTTGCTCAAACTGGCAATATTTTTGTTTTGCATTGTGCTGAATCCTAAAGCTGCTTGCCAGTTTTGTCTGCTTTGTGTCTCCTCCTAACACACTTATGTTCAGTGTAATCACACACACCAGTTTATTATAAAGTGCAAGGCACAGAGATAATCAAATAAAGTGAATAAACTGAGAAGACAGGAGTACAAGAGACTCAAATTCTTATTCTATAAAATTGAAATATAACAATTGCAGACGAAAAATATCCCTACGTTATTACTGCAAAATTATGGTAATTTCTTAAAAGATGTCCTTTCATGGTTTATGCACAGAGACTTTTTTCAGTGACCTGGCAGATTACAAACACTTAGGGCCAAGACCTGGAACACATTTTTCATGGGAAAACTGCCTAAATTAATAAGCCAGTTTAAGTTTGTTTTGTTGGGAATGAGGAAGAGCAACCTGTTTGTTTGATGGAAAGTTGCTAAGGAAATTAATTTGTAGCCACAGATTTTCTAAAAATAAACCACTGTGTTTTTCACTGCAGAAACTGTGCACTTTATATATAAAGAATATATTCACACATACGTACACACAGACACACACATATATATAAAGTATCATAGATTTAGACCTACATAATCTAAACATCAACCTTTATAAACCTCGCAAAGTTTGGAGCACACGGTGTGAGGAAGGGATGAAATGTACTCCCATCTCTTAGCTGCCTCAATCTTTCCAGAGTATGAATAGTGAACATGAATAGACTCCCATCAAGCTCAACCTTCTAAATTGTATATTTTTGCATGTCTTTGCTGTTAAACTTGAAATACTATCATAAAGCATTCAAAACCTAAAACTAGAAATTCTGCATATGCTGAATCATCTACAGCTAAAGTATCAACACAGAGCTAGACAATCCCCAAGATTTTTCTTTTTCAGTTTTGGACTGAAATCTAAATTCAGGAATATCCTTCTTTTCACTGTCAAAAAGAACCTGATTCAACTATGTGACTATGTACTAGTAACTTCTATGTACAGAAATATAGAAACACTTATTATAAGAGTATAAACTTCTGTGAATTTATTAAAATTGAATTATTTCTTACTGTATGCACAGACAATCTCAAAACCAACTGCATACTACTCTGTGCCAAATGCCTTCTACTTTTAATGACAGCTGCCAAAACAATGAACATCCTCATCCTGCAAGCTCAAGTATATGCTATCCTAAAACTAGGTTTATGAAAGATCAGAGCCAAAAAGGCCTTAAGGGTAGAAAGGCAGTGTCAGATTTCCTGGAAAATACCTACTTGCCAACTGAAAACACTAGCAATTTCATAGAACAGTAGCAAGTTGGACCAGCTCTGCTAAACCTAACTGGCCACAAAACTGGCTACATAAGATGGCCAGGTACCAACAGTGAGCCAGAATTTGCCAGAACTGCAGAACACCTTTTGTAGAACAAGTAGCTTTCCTGGAGTGCTGCCACTGAAGTATTCCATGTTCTCTCTCTTTTCTACGTGTTCCCATTATTTTTCTTGGCTGTATAGATTCACTAGAAACCACAACAAGAAAATAAAGTATTACACATAATCTTCATCTCTCATGTATCTGGTTTATGAAAGCACTGGCAAAATGAAGGACTTTATTTCAAGCATGGTTTCATGTACACATATAGGCCTAAAACATAAAGAAACCCTATTATTAAAGTACTTACAGAGGAACATTCTTTCTTGTTTGTTTGATTTCCATATAAAAGCAAATACTTAAATGCCCCTTGACTTTACTTTGTTCCTTTATAAATTGTATAAGAAAACTGAATCCAGATGTCTAAAAGACTTGGAAAGAGAAAACAGCAGAAAGGATCAAAATGCCTATCTGCATCAGTATTCCTGAATGCAACTGAACTAATCAAAACCAGTTTTATATACTGACCAGTCATTAATACTCAATTCAGTGCAAATTGCATATAACCCTTTTTATTCAAATTGCCTGATTATTAGCTTTAACAACACTCAAAGCAAGATATTCATCTAGAAGTGTATGACTTGGACTTTTTCCAAGACAACACAACACCTATGGGCTGAGTTGTCATATGCTTCTCAGAAAAATAAGCACCCAAATTTGAAAAAAAAATTATACCAACTGTAATGCAAACAGCATTGCATCTATCCACTTTGCAAATTTCAATTGGTACTTAGCCATTTAGTACTCTCTAGGGTCATTTACACAACTAACAATTTAAGTCTCCTCTTATACATAGTCCCTTCATTTGCTTTGGCTGGCACTACTACAAAAAAAGGTGTCTCACTACTCATACTTACTGTAATTTCTTCAGTCAAATGTAAGCCCAGAATAACAGAAATTACAACATGCACTGACACTGATGCACTTGTTCAGCAAGTTCAGAAACAGTTAAGTTTGGCAGTAAATTTACCCTTTCAGGAAATAACATAAGGGTATTGGTTAATTCCTTCACCATCCAAACTACACAAGATATAAAGGTGATATACGCTCTCAAACCTTCATATGCACAGTAACTACCACTGGGTACATGTTTACAGTATTCTGATAATCTTCTAAAGCTGCATTCACAATATTCCCATTCTTTTAAGTATTTTGTTGTGTTGTAAATGACTCACTCTTAGGTAGCCATCCATAGGATATCACATGTGGCATTACAATTTGTTAACTATTGCAGAACACTAGCAAACATTCACAAGACATCTATAATCATGTTAAGAACATTGCTAGATAACATTCAGTAAATATTTGTTACATACATACACACGCCAGCACATGACAAATGGCTGAGTGAAGGACCATGGCATAGGCTAATTCAGGAAACACATTTTTTATGGAAATATGGAAATTGTCTACAATACATAGATAGTTCCCCATCACTTCAGAAATCAGACTACTAGAAATGTAGAGCGTTACTGTTACAGCTATACCACTCTCTTCATTCCACAAAGACTCCAAAATCTGTAGTTCCATACAAAGATCTATTTTGCTCTTAATAATCTAAGGATGTCTCTGGAAATAAGGAAAATGCATCCCTACAACAGGTAGTTAGGACTATTTACACTAACAATGTAGGTATCTCTTTTGGTATACCATGTGTTTTTACACATTATACATATAAAAAACATATATACACATTCAAGTAAAAATTAGGTAGTAGAAAAAATGCTGCACTGCCAAGTGTCAGTATGTTTTAAGTGAATGAACAATGCTAAAAGGATTCTACTCTGTAAGCATAACCTTTTAATATTGCTCATCTCACTGGAAAAATAACAAGATAAGGTAAATTTTCACCTGACATTTTTATGAAAATGCTCTCTGTTTTAGAGTATAATCGAAAGTCTGCTAATGCTTATGAAGACTGAAGTATTTGAAGGATTGTCATTACGATTTACAATTATTATGGTGATTCTCTTAAATGATACAAATATTTGTTAAAACCTGTACTTCAAAGTAACAGGGCCCAGGGTACTTTACAAAGGAGATCAATAGTCCCAGCTCATTTTTTTATTTGGGGAAGCCAAGTCATAGATTCTACAGGACTTGCTGAAGGTCACCCAGGCCATGCTTTAAGAAGCATGCAATACATTTAACAATACAGCAAACTCACTTCCAGGGTTCCTTGTACCAAAACAAACACTCACTTGGGCAGATAGTCTAGCATGAACTCACTAAACCAGTTTTCATATTTGGAAAGTGTTATACCAGTCTCATATATGGATCACATATCAGCTATTCACCTAATTACACGCCATGAAAGCCAAGTCTGCGTGCGTGCCTATGGGATAACCTGGCTAATTTGGCAGAGTATCATGCTGCGTGCCTGTGTGGTCCCGATCCCACTTGCAGTAGGGGTGTGTCAGTAGAAGAGAGAGCATGTTTTGATGAACACAAAATCACAGCCTTCGCAGATGTAGCTGCCTGGGCCAAAGAAGGTCCATGGATCCATAACATCCATCCCAGCGTGCTTCTGGCTACCTGGTACCACCCACCAGGCCACAAACGCTTTCAGGCATTGCTCAGCTTACAGCCATAGACCCCTAATGCAAGACATTGCTAGCCAAAACCCAGTTACCAATCTCCCTTACTGCTCACCCCCACGCAGCCCCCCCCCAAACCAGCTCCACCACCATGAAGTCACTCTTCTGTCCTGCAGAGGCACAGGTTGTGACTCCAGGGCTTGGAATGAGGGGACAACGCCGTCCTCCCACCCCACACCTTCCTTCCACATGGTGCTTGTGCAAGACGGCGGCGTGAGGCAACACGCCCAGCTGGGGAAGGGGCTATGAGAGAAGGGCCATCTTAATCCGCCCGCCCCATCGAGAAGATGGCGTCCTCCACAGCCTCCCCTCAGCCGTCGGGGTCCCATCGAGAAGATGGCGCCCTCGCGGGGGGGCGAGGAGGCGCACTGCAGGGCTGCGGCGGCAGG
>NW_010548139.1:0-13837 GCF_000687285.1 Phaethon lepturus | reverse complement strand
CTCGCCGGTACCTTTCAGGGCCTGGTGCATCCCCCCGATGCCACTGTAGAGCTCCAGCACTCGCAACGGCGCCATTCTCCGGCAGCCGGCGCCCTACCCAGTCCTCCCGGTGGCCTCCCCAAGCGCCGCCCGCTCGTTCCGCCGCTCTTTCGTTCCCATCCGTCCGTCCTCCTCTTCAGAGCCAGCAACTCACTGCCAACTCCGATATTTCCCGCCCCGCGCAGCTCGGGAGCAGCGGCTTAACTCGGCCTTGCTAATTGCTCCTTAAACCCCAAAGTGGGCTTAGGCCCGGAGGATGAAGCTACCCCCCCTGTTTAGCTGGTCCTGCTGCCCCCTGAGGTGGCCGTGAGGCTGATGGTGGCCAGCAGCTCTAGCATCTGCGCCCTCCTGGGAGTGAGGGACCAGGAGAAGGGTCCGCTTCCTGCCATGAGCCCCTTCGGGGCCAAGATCTCCTCCCGGCTGAGGGCTCCTCACAGGGGCAGCAATGAAACCCCGACCCCATTGCCCTTCCTCAGGCCCTGCCCCACCACAGGGTGTCCAGCGCTTGCTGGGGAGGTGGGGGCCAAGCCTGGCCATTAGTGTTAGGGCAAGCAGGGAAGGGCAGACTGGAGGCCAAAATTAATGCAGGTGGCCTGCACCTGGCCAGGGCATAGGGAGAGGAAAGGGGATGTGAGGCGGCAAAAGGGGCTTATCCCCGTGCTAGCCTGCTGTCCAGCTGGGCAGCCGATGTGAATGGCGCTTAACGCTTTTATGGGCCTAAGCGTTTCATGATTTCAGTGTGCAGTGATGTTTTTGAGAAGTCATTTCAAAGCCTGCACCACTGGTGGAACAGGAAGGAAGGAAATAACTGATGAAACTCCTCTAATTTGCCCTAAGACTACGAAACTGCTTTTGTTAACTTGGAAAGGAAAAGGCAACTCAAAGACGTTGTTGCCCACGAAAACTAGTTTGTTTTTAAAACAAATTTTAGACGCGTATTTACATACATATATATAAAACAACCAGAGTAAATATCCTGCACACTATTATGTGAGTTACCCCCACACACATGGGGGCAAACACTCACCTATGCCTCAGTTTGCAGATTTAGATTCTAAAGTAAAGGTGGAACCTTGCAAAAACCCAACAAAACCTGAACATATTTCTCTAGTAATTTCTTGAGTTAATCATATTTTTGTGGAACCTCTTAGAAACCTGTCAAAAATAAGGTGGATTTGAGGAATATTTATTTTTCCTTTGAAGCTGCCTCATTCAGCCTGTCATAAGTAACTTGTACCTCTTGCCTTTTGGTAGAGGAAGAATTTTTAGCTGAAAGTGGAGGCCAAAAAAGAGAGAAATCTGCTGCCTTTCAGCGCACTTCTCCAGAATAGGGGATGTACCAACTGCAGAAAACACTGGAATTAGAAACAACATTTCAAAGTAAGAATATTAGTCTTTGACAGCTTTTTCAAAGCAGTTCTGTCATTCCCCTGTGGATCTTCATCATCAGAGTCTGGGGCTGCTGCTTTATTTGTCAGCTGTGGAAGTAAGCAGGTGACTAAAACAAAAAGTCCAAGGTCTACTTTAGAATTTCTGAAAGGAGGTGCATCAGGCGAGGTACCAGAGGAGAGCAGCATGCATTGCAACCAGCCATGAGGCAGGTTGCCTGCCCGTATGGCTAGCAGAGAGCTGAGAAAGGTGGGTGAATCACATGGTGTAACAAAACTCAGAATGTGCCAGTTGGAGAAAATAGTCATGGGACAAAGACAGTGAAGGCTCTGAAGGAGAGAGTTCAAGATGATGAAGGTGGCTGCAAAGAGCAAGGTTGTTATCAGTTAAGAGGATACACTTCAGCAGGATCCCTTCAAAATACAGATGCAAGGTGAGGGTAAAGAAAAAGGCAGTTTTAGACTACTGAAATTAGTAAAGCTAATGAAGGAGTTTCAGCTCTTTGTATTACTATTTCAGCAACCTATACATCACAGCAATGCTAGATACTGTGATGAGTGGGAGCTGTAGGCAGCCAGGAGCACTTAATTTATTTGGAGATGCCCAGTATCTGAGCAATTAAAGCTATAGAGGAGCAATATTTCCTTGTATCAGACAGGGAGACATAGCTGAGCCCTGTTTTTCCCTCTCCTTTCCCTAACTCCAAGGTATTCTTGCTATTCACACATGGGAAATGTGGAGTCTGGTGGAGAAGGTGACACAGAGGTCTTTGCTGTACTGGTGGCAGTAGAACATTTCCTGCTTAAGGGGAAATCCTCCACCTACCTCCTCCATCAGGCATCCTCTGTGTAGTAAACTGGAGAATCTCATCAACACGCCTCCGCTCTAGCAACAAAGAAATTCATAAGCTAGGTTGGGATTTTATTGGCTGCTTTTTGCAAAGAATGGGAAACACCAAAATTTCCCTAGTACTCATTTTTAAACAACTGCCAGTAGTCAGTTTTATAATTCTGTATAACTGTGTCTGCCCTAACCTGGTTCTCATTATTAATTAACAGCTGCAAAAAGGACCAAAATGAAAACAGGGAATCTGGAAACAGTTACTTTTAGTGTTCTTCCCTTTAAAAATGTAAAGTCAGCATCATAAAAATAATAATAATAATGATTTTGTTCAGATCTTAGATAATAGTATTTAAAGTATGCTTAAATTTCAGAAATTGGAGCAATGACCGAGAATTGCAAAGATCCGTGGCCACTCATACCTTTCTTCTTACAGAAAAGCTAAATGATTCCACGGAGAGGATGAGCCCTGTGAAAGCAATCGTTCATACTTCACTCAGAAAATCTTGCTAACACATGCTGCCACTGCCATGGGGCAGGCTAAACAGTTGCTCACTCTTGATCTTGTGACCCCGAAGCAGCCACATGTCTGCAAAATTTCACAACTGGATCTCTCTGACTTAATGACATTTGGATATTGTGACAGATCCTTCTTTCTCCGCTCCATGTATGTAGGACAGATAGGATTCCTATAAATCTTAATCAACATTTCATTTGTTTAACAGAGGAGACTAATAACAGAGTTGAAGTCCAATGACCACCTCTCAGTCCTACACTCTCAGTAAAGATATTTGTAAAATTCTTTTAAGACTTCCTGGGAAGAAGAATTTTGTTCTATGACCCTTCTGGTTTGGGCTTTTGATAAGGGATTTCAAATTCTGCAGCTCTGAACTCTTAATATTTTTTAGGATGCAGGTATGGACTGTTTCATATATCAGTTATGGCTCAAAAATACAGCTGGCTTTAAATAATTTATAGGCTTTTTTAAAAACTGTTTATTTATTCTAAATGAGCACATCTGTGGAACTATGATAATGCACTGACGAACAGCTATTTTCTTGACTCAAATATATTTAGAGTGAAATATATTTTAAGCAAACTGATCATTTAATGCCATTTTTAAAGCCGTTGACATAACCATGTGATATCAGCATTTTCATTGAGACAGCTTTTGAAAACTGCCTCCTAGCAACTAGCAGCATTTCCTCAATGTAGAAGTTTCCAAAGTTTGCCCACATCTCTGATAGTGGTATGATACAGGTAATCATGCTAGATCTGAAACTGTTGCCCTGGTAACCAATAGAAACATCCAGTGAAACAGCTACATGTGGTAAGAGGAACACGCAAACGAAACCACTGCAATATTTTCTCTTCTTACAATGCTTTAGACTTGTTAAAAATGTTACAATTATCAATGCTGCCAAACAACATCACAGAAACATGCAAAAATTACCGCCTGACAATTCTGCATTGTACTTGGCAACTGAAAGGTAAAACTACAAACTATGACTGGACCATGTAGTCTTGTCCTCAAAGTAAGAAGAAAAGATTTTCACTGTTGGCTTTCTATAATTCACACCAGCAACAAACGCACGCAACAAATGTGCACAAAACTTTATTTATAGGCATCTCAAGCCTTCTGCGGTTACATGTAGCTCTTCTCCCCGCCTTCCCATCTGCAGCAGAGCAGAGACTAACATGCCAGCAAGGTCTCCCCACCCAGCTGCAAGCAGAAGGTTGCCTGCCCGCAGTGCATGTCACAGGGTTTTATTGATGCCGCAATACTGCAGTAGTATAAATTGCTTCAAGTCTCCTTTGAAAGTAACTCCTCAGCATAAAGCTACGTAATGGAAGCTAGTAGACCTGTAGCTATGAAGTGTTCATGAGCATTTCCTCTATATTAAAAAATGGAGAGAAAGCAAGAAAAATGTCTCTGCTGATATACCAGATATTTAAAAGTGCATTCACAGTGATCAGCCAAAGCTTCAATACAGACGAGTATTAATATCGATGTCTGAAAACAAAAAAGGCTTCTTGGGTCCAAATGTTCAGTATAACCTACTAAATACCTAAATGAGGACCAGTAAGAGAATACAGACATCTCAGCTGTCTGTAAGGGAAGCTTATGTTCTGGGTCAGAAATCGCTGTGGCTAGGAAAGAATGTGAGGCATGCCATACACTTGCAATGCAATCACGGAATTGAAAAAATTCACTGAGAGTGTCTAGCATAAATTATTTTTTCCATAACCATTGGCCCAGTAGGTTACTAATAAAACTGAAAAACCTTTGCAATTTATCAGAATCAATCTGTACTGGATGTAATGTTTCAGGAGGGAATTTATCAGACTTGGTTTCTGCTGAAGTGATGATCAGTAAAGGTAGCTGTCAGCCACAGACGTGGCATTTCTGAGAAGCTTGCCGGGCCGTGCCAGTATGGCTAACAAAGTCTACAGTTTTAATTCATAATGCCATGCATCTGCAGGACTAGAAATGAAACCCACATCAAAACAGGTTTTTTAGCCTCTCCCAGTGCACTTCTAAGAACTCTATACAGGGGAAATTATGTAGCTGAAATTATTTGGAAGAATCATCAGACGCAAACGTTTTTAACCTTTCTTTTTTGAAATATATTAATCTCTCCATTTCAGGATTTTATTTTCAGGCTCTGGAGCTATGCATATACTCTGCAGGGAATAAGGAATAAAAAGAAATTGCTTCTCTAATTAAATCTTTATTTTTATGGTTTAAATAAATTTAAATCTAAATAAATCTGGCCAGTTTGTTATGTTTGGCCTGCAGTGGTCACCCTGGCTGGATGAGAGGCATATGTTTGCATAATGTTATTGACTTTCTTGTTGTACTTACACATTCCACTGCTTGACCAAAAAAAATAAAGGATAAAAAAGGTTAGTAACTATATATATGTAAAAAAACCTTTGCCGGACTCAACAAAACAGACACAGAGCTCTATAAGACCCGCTGCAGTCAGCCAAAAGATTGCTGCTGCAACAAATGTGTTTTGAATCAGACCCTTGAAGGGTCACAGGAAATGGGTGACAGCAGGCACGGAGCCAGGCGTTGTTAAAGGGGGATCAGCTCAAGCCGCTTCGGCAGGATGAGGTAATGGCGTGGGAGATCCCAGCTTGCTTGCAGGAGCAGGAGGAAACGGCATGGTGCCTGCTGCTCTCTTGGGAGGAGGGGGAATGAGGGAAAGGAGAAAAAAAGAGTGCAGATGGTAAGCCTGGATGTGCCTCCTAAGGCAGGAGTTTTCACCTCCAGCATCCCCATATGATGTGCATAGTATATAGGATGCAGAGTGACAAACTGAGAAAGACTTGTAGCTGTATGCTGGCATTGGTCATGCTGTTTACTCACAAGGTCATCTAGTATCACCAAAAGCTTTTGTATACCACAGACTTGTCTTTTTAGGAGTTCAGCCCCTGCTCAAACTTTGTTTTTTCATTCAGTCCCATGTGATGAGTTTAATCTTTGACTAAGACTGTAGTTAGCACAGAAAACAAGATCTCTTGTGCTCGTCACTATGGTGGCAGGGTTTCAGTCATAGGGTGTTTCCTCCAGAGGGAAAGAAAATCTTTAATGCAGCCGCAGCAGAGCTGTAACTGTGGACTTGCTGAGCTATCTTGAAATTGCACACAGTAAGTACTGTAAAATCTGCCCAAGAAGCTAAGCACTTGGTGCCTAGGCAGCACAGAGATGTCTTCCACCCTGGCTGTATTGCTGGCATTTGCAAATGAGTTACTTTAAAGCTAATTTAAAGCTATTTGATATCATTTATGAACTGCAATTACAGAAGTGATTACACTGTAAATACTCTCTTTCTTACTTTGGATGTGTGTACAAACATCCATGTGTATACACACAAGCATACCAATATACTAAAGCTTAGGACCTGGAATGGAGCTCTTTTGTACCAGAAAGTCTTGGAAAACTCTTGGAAAACAGTCTATAGAAAAGCATAGGTTTGAAGAAGTTGTGAGATTTTGTAAGGATGCACTGAAATGAAGCCTAAATTGAAAAGTTATTTCTGCAAAAGATCCCAGCTAAAATATAAAAGTATCATTTTGGGCTGCTAGGTCTTTTGGAGTCCCTTCCCCCAATTAAGTGTTGCCTCAACTAAGAATAAAAAGCTTTGGGTTTTCATAAAGTTGAAACAAACCTTTTTTTAGAAAAAGGGCTATGAATTTAAAATGTTATTTTTGCTGAGACCATCTGGAGAAAGAAGCCCCAATAAGACTAACCTAAATGGGTCAAGAAAGTCTAAAATAGTTGTTTCTGAATAAGAGAAAGCTTCTTGCACAAGACATATGCCAGTATGGACCGGCAATATCAATATTCAGCTGTAGGGAGTTGGGCTGATTTAAGACTCCTGCAAACACATTTCACATAGTTCATGAGAGAAATACAATGAGAAATTGTTAGAATTGCCTGTCGGGAATCCTGCATGTCAGATGAAGTCCCTGAGGATGACTTTGTTGCAGTAACAGTGCCAAGTCAGATGTAGCACTCATTTGCTATGGTATAGGACACTGTTATCCAAAAACTAACAGAATTAAGCTATCGTCATTACCAGTCCAGGCATCATGTATATTGTAGTGCAATAGAATTATGTCCTTCATCTGCAGATTATATATCTCAAGATTCCTCTTGATAGCACGGACATTGATTATTTTCAGAAGACAACTGCAGGACAGTGTCATTATTACCATATTCAAGGTAAACCATTCCTCAGTCTTTGAAAGGTCATGACATCTGACCTGCATGTTGTCTCATCCCGGTGTGCTTCAGACTTACATGGTAGTCTTGGTAACTTCCATGTCATGGGGTTTATGAGAAATGCCCGATCCATGGCAAATAAACATCCACAAACATTGGCAAAAGTCTAAGAGTCAGCAAAACTAAAGCATCTACAAAGCTTCTAAATAGTTGCTAGGTCCTTCCTCCTGTCATCCTACACAAGCTCTCTGCCACTCAATGACTGTATGCAAGACCAAATTCAAAAGGAAAATTTCAGGTAGATAATGAATTGGTCTTTGTGATGGGAAGCAGGACACCTTTCCACCTGGCAAAATATGGAGTCCTGCACTCTTCCAGATATTTGCTCTCTTCCTTCTCCAGCCATATGTACCATCTGCTCTACACATATTTAATAAATTTTCCACTCCATTCCCTGTAGCCCACAATATTTTATGCATACTATCAGCTTAAATCTGGATCATCTTCCCTCCTCAATCCCAACCGGAGAGAGTATATTTATGCTTGAAAATTAGGCATAGAGCTGGCATGTAAAAACATCTCGTCTTCAGTCTTCTCAGCTTTGGGGTGTGTGCACCACCTCCTCTTCCCTTCGTAAGGAGCCAACTAATCCCAGAATGGCTAACACAATGTACGCTTAGTTTATGAGTCTCATTGGAACCAAGGATTTGGCACAGGAACTTGGACTAAGGAATCCACTAAAAACTTGGCCCTCAAGGAGCTGTTCTGCTTGTCCTGGGCAGCTCAAAGGAAGAATGGAACAATTGCTGCATGCAATTAATGATTCCATTGCTGTGTCCTGCCTCTTCCTCAGAAAGAACATCATCATTTCCTGGTATATCATGGCAAGAAAACATTATGCTATTTATGCTTTGTGTAAGTGATGGAACTGGGGGAGAGAGAAGAATGAAATCACTCCTCAGATTTAATTGTTTTTTGGCTAGAGAGTTCTTTAAACAGTTTTCTTTGAAAAAGCTTGGCCAAAAAGAAGTAGTAAATGTCTAACTGACAAGGCTCATTAAAGGCATACTAGAATCACTTCTTTTAGCTTTTTCTAAAAGAGAGAATGGATGGATTAATGACTCATCTTTGAAAAGGTTTGCAATCTCAAAATTTAAAACAGCTATCCAGACAGATTAATATTTATGGCTTCCCATTGTAATGTGATGAATAGGTGTTCATCCACACTGTTGACTTCTACCTGTGCCAACAGCTTATCCCTGCTAGGTTGCAGGGATAGCAACCTAGCACTGTTCTTGATAGTAAGGTCAAGATAGCACATTATACAAGCCCCACACATTATACAACATTTTACAAATATCCTACTGAAAGCTTAAACTGACTCTAAATTAAAATCCTTTATCTAATATTTAAGTTAAAAGTTCTTCATGAATCTTTATGAAGTGATTATCATGATCCATGAGTAGCTCCTTGGAAAGGGATATATATATTGTCATCAAAATGCACTTTAAAATTGTTTGCATTGATACTGAAAGAAAATAAGGTATTCCAGAAAAATCATCTTCATGCAAATATTTGCAATTTCCATTTGTGAGATCCACTCAACATAAAATGCACAGTTAAAAGTAAGTCTACATGAACAAGTTCCACCGTTAAGTATGAGAGTGAGAAGTCAACAGTGCTGAAAGAATTTCTCCCCATTCCTTTTTTTTAATTTAGGAATAATCCCTTTCAGCTAAAAAACACTTTATGTCCTACATCTTGTCTTGCCTGCATTTTCCCTATCTCACTACTCTGTAGCTTAACCAGAGTGCAGCATTCATCATCACATTCCTTATTTTTCCACCCAGTGTGATTCCAGTATTTACATCTTTCTGCTGCTGAATTTGGTACCTCTCCCTCCCTCTCAAAATTTGACGACGTGGCCGCTGATTATACCACGTTCATTTACTCTGATGTCTTCCTCAGTCTACCACTTCTGTCACCCTGTTTGTTGCCATAATTTCTCCATCGTGTGCTACGTTTTCTTCTGTACATGCATCTACATGGCCACTCAAATACTCATCTTCTTATTCCTACCCCAATAAACCTCTTCTAGAAAACCCAGTTTCTCTAAGGAGGCAGGATTTTTTAAGCCTAAAAAAGTTAATTGGGTCAAATTAACAGTATCACCACTCATTTACGTTTTAAATCCTCATGCACCTCTCCTGGTCTTCTGCCCTCCAAGTGAGAGTTTTGCCTGATTTGACTTTGGCAAAATACAAACTTTATGAAACAAGGAGAGCAGATAGCTAAAATTTCAAATTATCTATTTTTAGGCACCCAAATCAAGACTGAGGGACTTGGTGTATTCTGGAAATCAGTTCTGCTTAAAGACTTTCAGGTTAAGCATCGAGCCTCAAACCATGCCAAACCTCTTGTCAGTTTGGAAAACCTTGCCCTTTATGCCCCAGTCATTGCTAAATGTATTGCTGACTCAGCAATCAATGCTATTGCTATTAAGTGAAGTGAGACGGATTATACAGGTTGTCATCTTTGTTGTTGTTGTTTAAGGGATGGATTAAATAAATTGCTATACCTATGACAGAGCTGAAACATTTCTCTTTCTCATCTCTGTGTTGCTAGAACTGTGCATGGTGTTCGGAGGCAACCATGAGACTCAGGGCAGAAGGCTGGACTGGCTTTGAAAATGCGTACATGATTTGGTATAGAAAAGCCTTGTTTTGATACAGAAAACATCCTATTCTGGCAACTAGAAACTGTAGTAGAGGGGAACCTTGTGCATGACAATAATAATTTTTGGAAATGTAAGTCATGCAATTGGGTGGCATAAGTCATGTTCAAAACACTTCCCTAGTGATGAAAACCCTGCCAGTTTCATATAGTTCATTTTACATTAAAATACAGTGTTGCAGAGAGACCTAGTTAGTTCTGAGTATAGAACCTAGTAATTTCCTTGAAAAAAAAAAACAGCAGCTAGTCACACCAGTTTGATATACTTTGCAACAATGGCAACAACCATAGGCAACATCATTTTAAAAATAAATTTCGTAAAAGAATTGGCCAATTTCTTTAAGTCCGTAATTAGTCAAGGAAGTTACTCAAAAGGGGAGACTTGAATGCCTGCATATTTAGGTGCTCTGCAGCCCAGTGATGTTGAAAAACCCAAGCCAGCTTCTCCCAGGCAGCGTGCAGGGAGACATATTCTCTGGATTTAGAAAAATCAGCTCTTCCCTGGATGCACCAGCCTTTCCTGGGGGCTCCTCCTTACACTTATCTCCCAGCTAAAGGGAGAGACCAGCCCCAGAAGAAGATTTACAGCCATAATCCTTTTTTTTAATTGAAAGAGGAACCTTTATGTTTTCAAAACCATAGCAGTCTTCGTCTTTTCTGACCATGGCTGAAGGAGGAAGTGCTCTTTCGGACTAAACTTGCAGCAGTCGCTCAAGCAGTAGGCCACAGCACTTGCTGTGGCTGAGCATTACGGAGAGTCCCTATTCAGTTTACTGTAGAACGTTAAGAGTCTTTCACATCCTCCTGTTAAAGCGGGTCTCTTTTGCCTGGAGTTTGTTCAGTATTCATTGGAGCAGGGGAAGTGTGAAGGAATGCCTCTACGGCCCCATGTATGCCAGGGCTTAAGGCTGCTGTATGGTACTGACAACAAAAGTGATTGCATTTGCATAGCGGGATGTTTTTCCTGGGTATTTAATATTTATGGGTCATTTTATACCTCCTGGAAGCAGAAATTTTACTAAATGTGCATAGATCTGATTAATGAAAGCATTCACTTCTGTTTAGTGAAGGTCTATAATAACAGGGAAGCACATTCAATATTTGGACTAAATTTCTCTAGTTTCTTGCTGTTTAAATGAAATGGCAGATCAAAAAACTGTGAATGCCAGTCTCTTCAGTGATGTTTTCAGACCAACGGATATTTGTGCAAGAAAATCAGAGAAATTCTGACTGTTAGGAGGACTTTTTCATTGCTAGTGCAACAGATTTTCAGTATAAAGCTGTTCAAGGAATCTGTACACTCTTCCCTACGCACACCCGTTTTCCCTGTTAATGAAAGTTACACAACAATCCAATATTTTTTGCTACACTTCTAGGACTTGATTTTGTATTTCATTCTTGGCAGTGAACCAATACATCAATTCTCTGGCAAAAAGCAAAAAAATGCCAAAATAAATTTTACAGTGTAAACCGAAAGGCTCACGATAAAAATACCGAATTTCTTTTTTAAGAGTGCCATTGGTTTACCTCTCATCTACCTCTGCAGAGGTTAGTAACAAGGCAGCTGGAATTGCAAATGAAGGCATCACAACAAACAACACAGATGACAACTAATAGACCAGTTTATGAATAATCCCCACCGTGGTGTTTAGTGATGCTATTAGCTGTCTGTCCTTCATGTGACAAGTGGTCAAGATCCCAACCAGCCATGGTCTCCCAGAGTCCCATAGCACTTTCCTTAAAATTAGGCTGATTACTGTGGTTTCATTTCAATTCAAAGCAGCACGCTCTCCGTGATTTTTATGGCTATACTGAGATAGAGTCTTTCCTGACAAGTACTGTGAAGATCTTTTTGCATTTCAAGGGACCTGTTCTTCTTCCTCTTTGGGGTTTCAGATGCAAATGTGCGTTAAATATATTACAGCCTTGTAAGAAACTTAGAGCTTTCTCCATTTATGCATGTAAGTCCCAACCAGCAAAGGCACTTAAAGGTTTATTGTCCCAACAACTGACAATATCCATACATTTCTAGGAGTATTTCATAGTGAGAAACAGCAACAAGGCAGGTGGCCAAGAGTACATATGGCAGCGGTGACATAAACATATGGAAATTACACTGATGGTGGAGGGGGTCATATTTGTTGACTAAAGAAAATACCTCATTGGATTTTAGGGGCAAAGCAGTTTCTGAATGAAGGGTGACTGTTGCATGTGTATGCCATTAAAGGTCTTGTGGAGTATAAATAGATTGTGCTCTGTTAGGAAAAACAGATTGAGCACAGCGCACCTTAAAAAACCCAACAATCTGCTAAAACTATCAGTAGTTCTGAGTAAAGCATCTTTAATCTGCAAGGCTGTTGTTTTATGTGCCCGTTTATTTTTTTTGCCTGCTCATAGGAGCATGTACTTTTGTGCCAGGGCTCACAAAGGCTTACAGCTCAAACTTGATGGCTTAAATAAAGAGCTCTCAGAGGGCTGGACAGCACAACAGCGTCCAGGCTGGAGGCTGCGGCTACCCGTAGCCTCAGGAATGCTGTGTGACCTCTGCCTCATAGTCAGTGGGTGAATGAAACAAGCTGTAGCCCCGGAGTGACGCTGCGAGCGCTTCAGTAGCTCAACCTTGTCAGCCTCATTTGCTTGACTAAGCTCCAGTGAATAAAGGAAATTAAAACCGCAAGGACCTACATTTAGATAGAAACTGCATTCCTTCACTTCTGGTTGCCATCAGAATGAAAATAAAGCACAGTTTCCTTTATGAGGAAAAAAAAAAACAACAAACCCTTAATAAAATATATGGGCTCCAGTTCTTCCTCAGATGGTACAATACCTGAAGGACAATAGCTGCCTTTCCTGTGAATTGAGGTGTGAAGATTACCTTCCTCTCTGCCTGCCGTTTGTGTTGAGGTTTGTCAGAATTTCCAGTGAAGACATTTGCTTCTGCAGGACGGCAAATTAAAAAGAATTACAAATCAATGGTAGTTTTGCATCCCAGAAGTGCTGAAATAATACATTACAGATAATACCACTACATTGTATCGGTCACTTCCCACAGCAAAGAGGAAAAAGATGTCCCTTACCTGACGTGCCAGTGCAGGATTACAGAATATGCTTCGTGCTTTGGCCACTGAAGTTTTAAATTGTCTAAATGACACATCTCCCTTAAATGACTTCGGCATTCATACCGAAAACAATCTGCTGCTACTCAGCCTATGTTTTTCTCTGTCAAATTTTATGCCATCACTATTGCCCTGTACTACCTACTGACATCATTCATCTTTATTGCTGGTAGCCCCATTTTGATAGTAAAATTGGTCTTGAAACACTGGGATTTTTCTCTGGCCCTTGAAGCTACATACAAAGGATATTTGTGGATCATATCTAATAAATAATTATAATTTTACCAGGTACTTTCCTAAGACTCTGATCTTGTGCCTACTGAAATTAATAGCAGAAGTCTGTTAGGCACAACAGTGCAGAAACAAACCTTCATTAAAATCAAGCCTGCCACTCTCTTGGTTATTTGAAGGATTGTGTCCAGGACCAAGATCCTGATTGCAGCTATTTCAATAATGTACCGTCCACACTAAGAAAATAGTTACTGCTGGAAATGTTGTTAGAATAATGTCAGGATTAAGCCTTACCTGTGTAAATGCTCTCCCAGCTACAGGGAAAACACATTTAGCCTGTAAATGTTATGTCTTCAGCACAGAGGTAGGAGCTGAGATTGCCCTCATCAGAGACAGCTAAAGAAGACACAGATTATTTTGCTGCCTCTTTATTTTGGACGTTTGGTAGCCCTTTGTGAACGGTTAGCATCACGCTTCCCTGATGTTGCTCTGTTTCAGAGAGCTAAGAAAGAAAAGAAACAGGTTCTCAAAAAGGTGTGTAGGTACATTTATACACACATGCACATCATGCCTACGGAGGTTTTTTAATGTTTGCATCCTGGGTTATTTGGAGCGGTTTTGCCTGTCCTGTGGCCTTAACAGTAAACCTGCCAGCCCTCCCTGGCGATCTCCGCGCTAACCCTCGGAGGGATGCCGAGAGGCAAGGGGGAGCTCAGCGCCCGCTCGCTCGCTGCTGTCCTCCCCGCCGCGCCCC
>NW_010548138.1:26881-49719 GCF_000687285.1 Phaethon lepturus | reverse complement strand
TATAGAATATATATTTATATGTACATATGAATATAAAATATTTCCATTTAGCCATCCACCTGTGCACAAAATACTGAGCTTATTACGAACTTTTTTCTTATTTCTTTCATTTCAGTTGGTATTATTTCTATTTATTACTGTTCCTTTTTCATTTCCTATTGGTAGGAATCCATCCATTGAGAAATAGGGAAGATTTAAGTAGACCGCTGTTATTTTTCCTCTGACCTAGCTAGAGTTACTGCTAAGTCTGTGGACACATATGCAGGTCTAAAACAAATGATTCCTTAAGGAGAGTATTTTTAGTGAACTAATATTGCAGATAAGAAATGGAGGGTCTCTCCTGAAAGTGTATATATGTCCCTTCTTTCTTTGTGGAAATGCCGAGTAGCCATTAATTTATGCATTACTCACGTAAAGAGACGATAAAAACTGAGCCAAGAAAGCTCTTGGTGGTTATAAAAGTACCCGAGGCATGGAATGCATAGGCATAGCAAAACCATGGTACATGTAATGTGGGTATCAGTAAAACCTACCTGCCTTAAAAAAAAAAAAAAAAAGCTGATCACATATCTGCACAGGAGAATAAAAATAAACCCATAAACCTCAGAGTTCCTGCAAATGATTTGCTGCTAACGTCAGTATTTTTTTAGAGAATGGTATGATTTAGATCAAGCAAACATTCTTCTGACATTAGTGACGTAACAGTCTCGTGTTCAGAGAGATTTCCTGTTTGCTTTGGGTCTGAACACAGACGTCTCAAGAAAGTAGGTGCTAAAATTTTCATTCCATATCTGCATATAAAGACAGCCCAAACTGTTCTCAGACTGGTAGCAAAGTTTATATACATTTTTGTTCTTCAGAAAAAAGGGAGTAGTGACAGTTTAAAAATCTCATAAGGTCAGAGATGTCTTGGTTTGCTGACCAAGCTAATTTGTCAGTTTTAATCCTGTAATGCAGAAAATTGTCCGGCAGTGTCAATTTGGCAGCCTTGCGAGCTACTGCTATGCTCTTCTTGACTGGGACCTTTACGAGCACATTCACCTGGAGTCAAGGGACTGAGTGTCCCTTCAGGATGAACTACTGCTCACTTAGATCTGAAGAGCTCACAAATGGCAGTGGGGCACCGTGGCGAGGTTCAGTACTTAGTTTTACACTGTAACGTTTCACAAGTTTTCTATCCCAGATCATAACTCCAATGAGTGTTCGCAGATAGAAGCAATACATCTTTTTTTTATAATTTGTGTGTATGAGTCATAGTTTTAAGTTGCAAGCTTAGTTTTAAATGTATACTTTTTTTCTAAAAGGGAGAGATCATCTTCCTGTTACATTATTTTCCTAATTATAAAAAACTGGGGATTGTATTTAATAACTTGATGCAACTCTTCATATTATTTTGAAAGTATGTATGCATTAATTTCCATTTAGCTATCCACTCTGAAGCAAATGAAGGAGTCTATTATAAAACAGACCACAGTCAAGACCTTGTATGGACAGAGATAAGAAATAAGTATTATGGACTGAGATCAGAAATAAGTATTTTGGAGTGGAGTTTGTTTCGGTTTGGGATTTGAACTTTGTATGGTTGCATTTTGACAAATAATGTCATAGATTGAAAGCTTGCTTCATCTCCATAATATGACTGTTGAGCAGTCCAGAGACTGAAATCCTGAAGTTACTTCTGAACTCAGGTCAGCTCAGCTTTGCTGCCAAGGCAGGAGGCCTTGTTTTACTCCCAAGCGATACAAATCTAATAGTAAAAAAACACAGCCTGCAATAAAGTCACTAAGTGAATTTTGTTTCTGTTTTGATGGTCTCTAGAAAATGAGATTACTGATTGTTTTTGTTAGCTGACTTCATTAGATTTGTATCCTGTGAGTATACAAAGTGTATTTCTAAATGTATGATTGTGATACTAGCGTATGAAAAAATCCCAACATTGAGACATGCTTTGGCATTAAATAACTGTGTGTTTAGAGATCCTGCAACCATTACCTTAATCTACTAGGTGAGAAATAGCTGTATGTGAAGCTGTTTGGGAACTTACATTGATACTAGAAGCAAAAACTGGGTCTTGGAGAGCATGTTTGTGACAGCAGCAAACATACAGGCAGAATAATATATGGCATATTGTAGCAAAAGCCTGAGGTTTTGCTTTTAGAAAAAGAGAGGAGAAAGCACGGAAGGAACAGCTTGCTGCCGGCTGCAGTGAGAACGAATTCGGGTCAGTGGGAAGCGCTCACCAGAGGGGAAGTCCTGGTCTGCAAGGGCCAGGCTGGGTCCAGCAGAGCCAGTGCTCTGAATTAACACAGAGCAGGACTAATAACCTTTCATTCATGGCACTTACCTCAGTGTATGCAGAGGTTCCTGGTGCTCTTGGTTCTGCACTGACAAGGCAGGGACACCAAGTAGCATTTGCGTGAAGCCAGACGGGGTTCACAGGACTCGTCAGCTCAGCCGGCTTCCAGGTGTAAGTTGTCCCTGGATGCAGTGGAGCTCCACGCATCCAGGGCTATGCCTGAGCTAATAGGGCTGATCCAAGCTGAAGGTATCTATGGGATGGTTTACTTGCAATTTGGACAACACACCTTTGAGTGTTTTAGTGGCAACTAAGAAAAAAGGGGAGAAAAATACAACACAAAACACGTTTTAAAAGAGCGCTTATCAGTAGCATAACTTGTAATGGATTTGATGCCAGTTAAATTATTTTTTTCCAGGCAAAAACTGCTTCTCAAAAATGCAGATGTTCCTGTTATCATGAATACATATTTTAGTCAGAAGGTGCTACTCAGTGAACATTCAGAAACAAAAGAGAAGACATATGGTCTTACGAAGATGCTTATTAGGAAGAATATTATATCCTTGTCACAGACGTTCAGACTAGATGACCTTGATGATGAGTTACACCAGGAATCTTCAGATAATCAGGTAAGGTCCATTTGGTTCACAGTTTAGAACTTGGTAAGAAGTTGGTGAGCAGATGTTTGGAAGTTGTAACAAAAACAGAAACTCTAAATTACTGACCTGTTCAGTTTCCCATTTCATTTAGCCAAGCCTGAATAATATGCAGTGCTTATTTTAATAATATTTTCTTAATGGAAGTTTTTGGCCCGTCCAGATGCTGAACTGCTGTGAGGTATTTTGCTGAAGTCTCACTACTGTGCTAAACAGTAATTGTAGCTTGTTTTTTCATTGATTTTTCTCTTATTCTTTATAGCTGAATAGCTAAGCTTTACTTGAAATAAAATCTGTTTTCTGCTAACTCACTCAAGATATTATTTTAAATAAACATTCCCTTTTCCCACTCCTATTTCTTAACTCATTTCCTAATTGATCCTATCCTTTCTTTAAAGCATCAGTTGGTAACACTACCTCCCTTTGCCACCCCTTCAGTTTGTTTGCTTTCCTATTTTGACTTTGTTTATATTAAAATGACTACTGACTGTGCATATCTCTGGCTGTGGTTGTATAAGCTGAGGTATTTTAAGGGATCTGGTTTTCTGATAGTCTGTGCCAGCAATTTCTGAAAGTAAGGCTCTTCTAAAGACTTTATATCGGCCATCCAAAATCATTCTTAATATTTGAGAATTTTGGCCCTACAAGTTTCATGAACAACACTGAGTGTCAACATTTTGTATTTGCTTTGTATATAATTCCCATTATAGGTCTGGGAATGAAAATGTTACATAAATCAACTCCTAATCTCCTTTCTTGCTTCAACTCTACCTTGTAAAAAGGTTCTACTGTGGTATTAGAAAACCAGGACAATTTACTTGTTCCCTTCATGCTTCCTAACAAACAAAATCTAAAAACAAACAAAAAACAAACAAACAAAACTTCAAAATTCAGTAGATGAGGTTTATTGCAACTGCTTTTTAGACAAGGGATAATGCTGTACTACAATTTTCTTTTAAATACTCCAAATTCTCCTTCTCTACTGGTGGATAATACTTATGGCACAGTTTGTAATACTCTGAAAGCCTTTCTTGGCACCCAGCTTTTTATAAAAACAGGTTTCATTGTGAAAATAGAAATTTGGCTCGTGCTGGGAAGGAGCCTATGTAGACCATGTTAGTCTATACTTGCGTACAATTTTTACTAAAAGAGATTTATTTTAAAATTAATGAAATTACTCATTTAGATTAAGGCAAAATGTAGCATAATTTTATTCATAAAGTTTATTTTGAAAATTTGAAGATTTTATTCATAAAATATGCTTTAGAAGTAGTAAAAGAATAAATTAAGGCTTGTACTTGTAAAGTTTTATACTTTTCATTATTCAGGTAATTCTTTTACATTGAAACATTTTACATTGAAATGTGTAAGTCTGAGGACTACCTTACTGTTCTATAGAACTAGACACCTGTTCATTTTCAACTTAATCTGAAAGCCTGGGAGCATTCAAGATGGATTTTACCCCATTTTTTAGAAGAGGAAGGAAACGAGGAAGAAAGGAACATCAAAGAAGTAAAAATGAAACTCAGTTCAAGGGGAAGAATCATAAATACACTAATATCAGTTCTGTTTTCCTGCTGGTGTCACCCTCATCTCTCATGGATCAAGTTAGCTCAGTCCAGAGCACCAGTTAAATACAGGGGAACACTGTGTGCTCAAGTCTCTTGAGTGTATTTTGAAGTATTTTGAAACTGCTTTTGCATTTCTTGCAGCGATTTTTTCATGCTGAAGTTTTACTCTTCAGCACTACATTGTTTCAAGGTCCCATGAAATACTTTTATTAATGGGTTTTCCTTCACCAGGTTGCTTGTGCTCCACAAATCCATAACAACTGTGATTCGAAACACCATCCCTTAGCATGGAGTGGTGTTAATGATTCTCTGCTTGAAATGGTGGAAAGCCAAGGAGCAATGGGATGGAGGGAAGCACAGGTACGAGTCGTTATCCAAAGGGTGTACTGTTTGCCTGCAAGAGAAGGTTACAGAAGCCACATACAAGGAAACAAGCCTCTTTGTGCAGCACCCATCATAAATTCAGATCCACCAAATGTTAGGTGAGTACTAAAATGCATGGGAATTTTCCTGTTGAAGCTGTGATATATGAGAAACCACAGAGGAGGGAGTTCGGAAATGTCTTTCTTAGTCATCAGCTCGCAGGGAATAAGCACGCTCAGCAAGGCGCAGGGCTCTGGATGGAAGTGGTGTCATTTTTTAATAGGTATAGTGTGACACAGAAGTAGTTCTGCCCAGAGGAGGGAAGGATCTGTCTATAGTTCATGACATCAACAGATGACAGGAAGATTGAAAACGAATTAATGGGAAGTTAATTTAAAACCAGTGACGATTGTTAACATCTTCTACTGTTCCTTGAGTTTCACAGATAACTGTTACTTCACATTTACCTATTTCAGTCTCCAATATGCTCTGCTAGTAAGTTATGCTTGTAGAGTGGTCTTTTGAAACAAAAGAGAAATACATAGAGAGATGGAGAAATAAAAGGCTTTTCTAAAATGGGGATTTTGCACAGATGCCATTAAAGAAACATGGGTGTACACATGCAGACTTCCATTGTGAAGCCATTGGAAGAAGCTCCTGTTGTCTTCTGGAAATCTGGAGGTCACAGCAGTTCAGCTCCTCTGCAATAAAAAGTAATCCAGTGTCAAAACATTAACACCAATGCACAAGTCTTCTACACAAAACCCATGGAGCATACAGCTTTAGACGGGTAGTTTTAGCCTCTTTTGGTTTAGACTTTGCATCCTAACACTGGTCTGTCTTAAGTACAAAAGATATGCCAGACACAGTTTTCCCTTCTGACCGGTACTGAACTGTTGAATCCTTTTCTTCTCCTTTTATCATTCTCAAGGTTTGAGACCAAAGGCTGATTTCAAAGTCTTTCTCAGCAACTCAGGGTCTGAGATCATGTATCTATTATTGAATTTCCTTCCTTTGGTTTTGTAATAACTTTTGGTTCATGCTGGCTTAAAATTTTAAAAGGTAAGATACATTTGATTTTGTTTTCACTCAGGAAGCTTATTAAAGTCAGTTACAGTAGCAGAGCTTATATAAAGCTTCAAGTTCAGCCTTTCAGGACATCAGGAGATCTATCTTCCTGCATAGTTTAGGACCTGAATGGAGATGTGCAATTAGTTTAAAAGGTCCCATTGAGAACTCTCCAGACGTAGTTTGCAATAGGCTTTGAAGGTATTCTTCAAAGGTTTAAAGAATTTGAGTTCCTCTAAGCTACCCTGCTGGTGGGGACTAGCATGCTCACAGGTCCTTCCTCCTGAGCTTTTGAAATACTGGAATTCTCCCAATTCTTACTACCTCGTAAGCCACTGGGTAATTTACAGAACTCATTGATCAATAAAATTCCTCCAGGAGGAATTTAGGAAGATTGTTGTTTCCTAAAATGCAAAGGTCATTTGCATCATGGTCATCACCCACAGGGAAGTAATTATCAACAGCCTTGTCCCCAATATTTTTTAAAAGCTCTTTTAAATGTAATAGTTATATTGACCTTAACTTGCACTATTTTTTAAAAAGTAGTTGGTACATCTTGTTGTGTGAACTCATTGCTTTGTATATAATTCATTCTTGCTATAATATATGTTTTTTAAAAAGTGAGAGGAAAAGTACTTTACCAGCCCAAATAATCACCAATATGTGATTTTGAGGACAGTATTCCTCCATGTAGATTTTCTTCCAGAGGGCTACATTTGATCAAAAGTCAGGGCAGCTGACAGTCTATTATTCAAGCTGATTTTTAACATCAATTCTAGCAGAGTTCAAATGATAATACCGTATCCATATTTCCTTTCCAACTTTTAACCAAAAATATACCTAACTTGCAGTCACACAATTTGAGGTAGTTAACCTGCCTGAGCCCACGCCCTCCACAGGAATGGGGTAAAAGAAAACAGAAGTCTCAGATTGCACTTCTTATGTCAAACTTGAAATAGAAATAAAATAAAAAATGAGAGTCCGTTGCTTCTGAGTTGATGCTGTAGCTGGGTATTCTCACGTGCAGTTGTTAAACTGGCCTTTTGGAAGTTCGTAAAATTTGATAGATGTCCCAGCTCAGAGAAGAGCTTGGTGGTTGTCCTTCACAGCTATCAGACTGTCTTTTGGATCCTGAAGAGAAAAATCAACCCTCTTTCTCTATCCCAAAGAAGAGAATGAACGCTTCTTTTAAAGACTGAGGAACAGAAAAAGACCTCGTACTGCTTTATCAGCTGCTCTTTCTATGGTTGATAAGCATCCACATGAGAGTTTTCTCCTCTATCAAAAATGTTTGTGTCTGTCACCTGATAGTGAGCAAAAGGGTCCAACGCCCTCTGGCAGTCCTTTGAACCGACTGATGGCTCATTCTTTTGTAATTAAAAAACCCTCTTTTTTCTTTGTAAACTTCTTTTTGTAAAGTAAAACTGCCATGAAAGCAACGTTTGTATTTTCTGAGGCAAGATGAGTTAGATAATTCATTGTTTTGTAAACAAAAGTTTCTAATTAGATATCAAGGTAGATGAATAGTTAATTGATTTGTATTTTAGACAGGCTATATTATTGTATATCTTCTTTTGTAGCACTCCACAATAACCTAGATGTTGTTGCTACAGGGAAGCATAAAAACCACAGTAAGCTGAAAAGACATACTAAATTAAATGTAGAGCGGGGGAAGTGATGCATTTTGTTCAAGGTGTCCAGCTTCTAGAAAGAGACTGGCAAATTGCGGGAGAAGCCTCTATTTTCATTGTAAGGAAATGAATTCAGTTACTTGGTTAAAAGTAACATGGCTGAAGCACAGAAATTACGGTAATGCCTATATGCATCTACCTTTTATTGTTCATAAATACACATATATAGAATACAGCCTTTTAGTGATAGACAAATGGATATGTCTGACGGGTTTAAGTCTGTTTAGCTGAAGTATCTAAATCATTTTCTGAGGATACTGAGAAATCATTAGAGACTAAGAAGTTCTCCAGCTTCTGTTGTACATAAATTGATCCCACGTTCCCTGCATTATTGACGAATAATTTGTGCCCCCCCCTCCAGTTAACTGCTCTTGCAAATGGACTTTTCATGCTGAAGCAGTTTCATAGGGGAAAAAAAAAAGAAGAAGAAAATATGACTTGCTGTGACTGTCTGCCCATTTCCAGCATTCCTGGCATACTTTTTGCTGCCTTTTCCCTTCTGATGAGAGAGCTACTTTTGCTAATGACACAACACGTGTTTGTCGTAACCCAATTGTTTTGACTCTTTGAGAAAGGCTTACACATACGAGGATCCCAAAGCGACTCCTGTCAACCTGAGGAGCTCACTGGCGCTGAGGTGTCTGACTCACTGTGTTGGCCTTGTACTTTGTGTTCCTGGGATAAAGCAGTGTATAATTTGGAGTTTGCTCTTGCCAGTATCTGTTTGTTTTGAGTGGGCCACGTGAGTTCAGTAAAAAATAGAGCTGGTCAGTTTTATGCCTTAAAGGACAGGGCCGGTTGTGTGGTAGGTGGTGAGTGGTAGTTGGTGAAGCTAAAATAGATGCACTTTTAGCACTGTTAGGCAGTTAAACTGATCAGAGCGCTTAAAAGATTTGGGTGAGGAGGCTGGACAGAAAAGGGCGTTGTCTATTAAGAAGGAAAAGCTAACCACTGCTAATATAAAACAATGCTAGCTATAGCTGTGAATCCACATTTTAAAATCTGTGGGTGACTAGAGAAATCTTCTGTTTTCTTGCTCTTGGCATATGTTTTGACCTACTTCCTACCTGACGGATAGCACTCTAGCCTGCTATAACTTTCTGTTCCAAGAACAAAAGAAAAGACAGTACATTTACTTCAAAAAATAATGTGATCTGCCTTTATGCACTAGTCACCAATAGTTCTTTCGGGTTAGCTCGTTATATGGTTTTCAATTTGCCAGATCTTAGAGAAGTGGAAAGGCCTGCTACCATGCAAGCAGGACCCTTGGGGAGCAAAATATTTAGAAGAGCCAAGGATTTGTTTGAGTGGCTGGAAGAAATAGAAGTGTGGGGAAAGTCACATTTCTCTTTCTGAGCAGGCCTCCAGAAACACGATAGTCAGTTGCTGGGATTCATTATGCTCTAGCAAGTTGTTGCAAGTTTCTGAGTAGTCTGTTCCTACGTAATTCTGTGTAAAACAGTTTTATTGGCAAGTGGTAATCCTGTAAAACTAATTCATTTCGAAGTTGGATTTCCGTTTTTCCTCTTTTTCTTCATCTAATGATCTTTGCTCTTTATCTTAACACAAACCTAGTCAATGCATTAACCTGGCAGCAACTAAAAGTTGAGTGTCAAGTGCTGCAAGTAGCATTCCAAGTAGGTGGACTAATATATTGAAAAGTCACCCTTCTGGTACGGAAAACCTAACTTAAATTTTATAAAGCATACTGAAATAAACAACAACAACAAAAAAACCCCGGAGGTCTTCTTATTTGAAAAGAGCCCAGATTGGAAAGGACTGTCGTGAAAGACCCATGTTCACAGATGCTAACATCTGTCAGAATGTTTTTTGTGGCTGACTTAAATCTGTTTACAGCATTCCATTTGTTTTTTGTGTTTTTTCAACAAATGTTTTAAATGGAATGGTCATAAATGCAAGTTTTTAAAAATTACATTATGTTTCTGGGATGTGATTTTTCAAGTGGGAAATAAACAGGAAATAGGTAACTGAAGTGCAGTAGAGAGTACTCCATAAACTAGAAATTTTCTCCAATTTCCCCTTTTCGGATCCTTCTCAGAAGTGAAGATACGTGCTTTTCATATTCTTGCAAAGTAGCCTAATTGCTACTTGACAGACTTGTAATAGTTCTCCTAACAGCTGTGGTTCAAGGTCTAGTAACCTGTTCCTGCTTTGAAGTCTCTTTTTTTTTTTTTCCTTCTTCTTTTTTATTCACAGTTAAGAGTCCCTGACGGTTGGATTATTCCCTTTTGCCTCCACCCTGCTCTATTTGTTACTCTCAATCTGGAGCCACCAAAACAGAGACTAAGAACAAAAGACTGTTGGGAAAACGGCTTTGGTATCACATTGTCCAGCTGAGACATTAAATTGTATTATATATTTAACATGGGAGCTTCCCGAGCCCTTGCCCAGATAGCCCTGAAAATCTGTTTTCCCTGCTGCTGATGCTGCAGACGGATAGATGGAACTTGGACTTCTTCCAGTGCCACTGTAGTACAACAATTTGTTAATTTGACATTACCGTTTATTTTTCAGTGCTAAATATTTACATAATCTTATTCTGTCGAAGGGCAAGGTGAAAGCACTGTTATCTGATATACTCTGTCCAAAGGGAAAAAAGGACCCCTCAACATACACCACTGTTTTTCAGCCCTGCACCAGGAACAGGCAATTAAACAATTTCCCGTTGTTCTAAAATATGTCAGGGCAGTGGTAAAAGCTGCTGATATAGAAAAGAGTCTCAAGAAGACAGCAGCCAGCATAGACCACAAGTGTGACAGGGATGCAGTCTCTTTGGAAAGAAAATGGTCAGGAAGAGAAACCAACTGTCAGATGGCCGACACTGTGTGAGCAGGCTCCTGTATGTGTCTAGCAAAAAGGAGACACTGGTTGCTAACTTGTTTTTCCTCCATACTCAAGTGCTTAGACTGATCAGTAAAGTGCCCATATGTTCACAAAAGATAGTCACACTCCCCCACAAGCCTTTTGTTGGTCAAGAAGGAGGAGTAGCTCTACTTACCAATGTATTCCCCTTGACAGAGAAATTGCACAGATGTGTAAATAATGTAAAGATGCAGATAAATGGTATGGAAGCATCGTTATGTAGAGTTGTGTATTCACCACCACTTCCTTTGTAACCGTACCTTTTTCACACCTCCCACATCTGATGATTGCATACAGGGCTTTAGAAGGCTGGGGAAGCTTTATTGCACCTAAACACCTCATTCCCTGCTGCTGTCTGTTTTATGGCTGTATCCACCAAACTGATTGTTTTCAAGGGAATATGTAAATAGAGGGAATGGGAAGAGCAATGTAGTCCCCCATATGTTATCCTATAGTGGAGACCAGTCTAGGGAGTCTAGTGAACAATTTGAAAAGGTAATTTTCCAGCCCTAGAGCCACAATGAAGGTACATGCTGTTGTACATTGCATGGTTTAAACCAGGAATAGTAATTTTCCAGCACCTGTTATTTGTCAAGAATTATTCTAACATGGCCTACGTAAGAGGTATGGAATCTTTCCCTTGGCTTTGACCTTTCTTCCCCTTGAATTTTTGTATCTCTGAAAGTTATGTGGTTGACAGAACTGAGAGCAGAAATCCTCGGTGTGTATTTTACACCTCTACCTTTCACTGACTACATGACTTCAGTCCTGACCTGAAAGTCATGCCGGAGCTCTCCGAAACTTTTATATAAGCCAGATTGCGTCTCTGGGATTTGTTTTCCTGCGACTGTGGTAGAGAAGGCAAGGACTATGAGCAGTCATAAAGGTTATAAACGCCTAGATGGACACACACTGAGCTAACAGTTTGGAAAGAAATTTAACCACCCAATATGGCATGTAATTTCTGTGCAACTTGGGCAGGTAAACACTCTTTGTATGCACAGCCTTAAGTATCGTCACAGATCAGTGGATGTGCAAAGAAACATCAGCATAGATTTAATACAGTAGCAGGTTTCTGATAAGAAAGATTCTTATAAAGAACTTTTTGTCATCACCTTTGTAAAAGCTTCTGTTTTGATATAACAAATCAATACTCCTTGGAAAGGTGTTACGAATGTACTCTTACTCTTTTGAGAAGAAGGAAGTCTTTTGTCCCAAAGAGTATAGTCAGGAATACTTTGTCCTATGTGGTTTTAAAATTATGGGCACACTAGTAATTAAGACAAGACAGACTTTGAAAGGGACAATACTGCTGGGACATAGGCCTGTACATCTGTATTTTAAGCTTTTATACACTTTCTTTTACAGAATACAGAAGATTAAGCTACAGCAAACAATACAAAAAAATAAAGGTCCTCAGATAAGGCAATCTTAATTAGTTCTTTCAGTAATCATTGTGCTTTAAAATTGGTATGTAACTTATAAATGTACTTAACGAAGTTATCTTATGCTTACGTGCCAGTCCTGACTGGCTGCAGTGCCTGCTGGTTTTGTTCCATTTCTCGCAGCCGAAGGCAGTCAGCAACATCACACTGGGTAGGGATCTGCTGCAGGCTGTGCTGAAATCCTCAAGCTCATTTCAGTTAATGCCACAACCCCCTCTTTGGCTAAAGGGGACTTTCACAGGGTTTGGAGGAGAACATACTCCTCAAATGAGAAAGGCGATGAGCAAAAGCCTGGGATGAATTTGCTGTGTATTACAATTTACAATTATAACAATTACAATTACATTTAGTTATTTTTGTAATTTTAGTCTTACAGTAAGAAAAAATGGGATTATATACTGCCTGATATATGCTCAAAATGGTTTTGTAACTCATCGAATTTAGATACTTGATTTAAGGCCTGTGTGGCTGGATTGTGAGCTCCTCAGGACAACCTGCTTTACAGGTGTTTAAGGCTAGGACTGAATGCAAAATACATTTTGAAGAGGTTTCATGTTTAAATGGACCAAGAATGATGTCATGAAGTTGCAGAGTGTAATTTTTGGTCATATCTGTGTTGTGGGCTGTGTTTCATTCAATATCATGTGATAACAGGATTTTTTATACATATTTTAAAAATTATTTCTCTCTACCACTGGTTTCCCAACTCTGGCACTCTCACTTTTGGTAGTACGCCAGTCATTGAGAAGGATCTCACAGAAGCAGCTCCAGATCCAGATCCTGTCCTTCTGGAGGTGCTAATCTGAGCCATCAGGCAGTTACCACCAGCCAACTGTAAATACCTTTGTGCAGCTGCTTACTCCAGCTCAGAGACACTTACTGATCTGTGCAACTAGCGGTGCAAGGGCTATGTCTGCAAGCTGTCTTCACATGGCCACATGAGAGTGGGGCGAGGGTACTGATTGCCCCCAGTAGCCTTCCTTGTGTCTGCAGCCACGGGAGGAAGGAGGCAAAGGCGGAGGTGAAAGCAGCAGGCAGGCTCTCCCTGGCTTTGTGCTGGGTCCTCTGCCCGAGAAATTGTCGTCCGCTGTCTTTCATGTACACACGAATGTAGATAGCAGGCAGGAGCAACGTTCCGGTGCAAGATGCAGTAAAGTCTCTACAGTGTTTCCACTTCCCATGCATTTGTGCTGCAATTTGACACTAGGAACTTGCACTGTCACTGCGTGATTTCGTCTTGTCTTCTGTACAGCAGCATCATCCTTACCTAGGAAGATGGCTTTAAGGAAATTATTTTAAAAGTATAAAATTATTCTGTATTTCTCAGTAGTTTCTCAACTATTCCAGACCAAGGGCAGCCACATACTTAAAAGTACCTGCCTGGAAGGTAGGGTACAGTCCCTTCCACGGCTGTGCAGTCATGCTCCTGATTCAGCACGGAGATGTTCACTTCTGTTTCTGAGTGAACAGGGGAGCTGCAAGGAAGACACCATTAGTGAGGTGGGATAAGAGATTGCACTGGAGTCCCAGCTTCACAGAGGTGGGAAGTGTAGTTGGGATTGTGGAAGCAGAGTGCCGGCCAAGGGAGTGCGTGGTAGGTCATGGAAGAAAGAAGTAATGTGTGGAGCTGAGGTCCTCATGTGAGGAATATGAGATTGGTCATAAGGTATTAAAATACCATTTTGTGCCAGTTACCTTTCTGTCTGCCCATTAGTTTCCCTTGAGCCTATGTAGTTCCTGCTATGGATTTCCTCTCCGAGGCAGCAACTTTCCCACTATTGAACTCAAATATGATCTAGTCATGACAGCTACAGATGTTCTTGTCTTTGTCCTGTAACAGTGGGATTATGCATTTTCCCCTGCCTCTGAACAAATGCCAAAATTTGTAAAATCTGTTGGACATGAGGAAAAATGTGCAAGGAAATTAATTTGATTGGAACAACAAGTCATGTCACATCTTCAATATAAAGCTATAAATTAACTGACCATATTAATATAATGTAAATGGAAAGTGGAAGGGCTTGTCAGCAAAAACATTCCATGCCTAATCTTTGCAAAAGTGTTTTTAATTTCTTTATTTCTATTCAATTGTAAGTGTGTATTTCTTTCGCAAGGGAGCTGAAAACTGCCAAAACTGTCTCGCTGCAGCCTGGGCTCTTTAGTCATGATAAAAATATCTGTGATAGGAGCTCATCTCTACCTTGGTGCTTCTGTGTATCTGAGTCATCATCCGCATTTGGACTGCCAGGGTTTGGGGGACAGTTGTGGCAATAACATCCTGAGAAAACAGGCATTTGAAGTAGATGCCTCGATAGTCGGGGAAACTGATGGCTCTCAGACCGTTTGCACTTCAACAGTGTAAATGGGGAGGGACTGTGCTCAAGTCATGGATTTGTAAGAAATGAGTTGGAAATCAGGTTATACGCACCAAATAGAAGGGGGAGAACTCAAAGTGAAAAGGTGCTACCTCTAATTTGGAGGTTGTAGCTTCAGCAAATCAACAAACTGCAATTGGATAATTTATTTTTAAATGCTTGCAAAGGATTACGCCATGTTGGATAACATCTGTACATTATATTTAAGAGACTCTGGCGTAGCCAAATAGATTGTATTCTAGCCTTCGTTTGATCTCTGTTAAATAGATAGAAGCTGGATTTGGGGGTGACTGACATGGCTGCAGTTGCTGTTAGGGTGGTGCAAATCAGAGGAAATAAAAATAATGCAGTGGACAAAATTATGAGAGTGAAGAATCATGATACTTGGAAATAAGAATTTTTTTTAAATGTACTTCTGAGTGTTTCTAAGAACCCAGGATTTCATCAGCCTCGTGTAAAGGATTTCTTCTATGAAAATGGAAAAGAAAAAAGCTGTGTATGATTTTTTCTTACTGGTGGGACTTCAGAAGCCGAGGTTTTAAGATACACATCCAGTATTTGCAATGGGAAATAAATCTGAAAACAGGCAGTGCTGTTATATGCTTTATGTGCCTCTAAAAGAAGGCACCCCTTTTTCCTGTAAGGTGGCTGGTGTTCAGACAACACTGGCTTCTGACAATCATTAGGAACAAGCAAACGCAGGACTGGAAGGAACCGTGTTTAGCCTAGCGGAGCAGGTAGCAGGCCAGCGTGCCTGGCCTCCCAGCGAACACCTGCAGGGTTTCGCTCTGCCTGAGGTCACCTGCTGAAGAAAAGCATAGAAACAGACAGTGACAAAGCAACTGTTTTCAGGACAAAACTGCCTATTTTAAAATAGCAGATGAACAGTCCAATAGTCAAAGAATAACAAAGAATGTGTGTGCCTGGAGCATGGTTAAATAAAAATTGCTGAATGCTGTGGCACTTCAGTAGCCTCATGTTTTTGCCTGAATTTGTAACCCTGGGGTTGCATGCATCCTCTTTTCCATTAAATGGATTTTTTTTTTCCCCTTGTCTGTACACATACTGGATAAATCTGAGTCTCTTTCTTTTTTCTGCAATTTTGTTTTACATTTGGCACAACGAAAATACGAATCCTGTAGTAAGTTTTGAGATCGCGCAGAACTCCGAAGGACGAAGTGTCATTTCTCTGCTCCGTGTATGCCGCTGCATGCAGTACAGCATCCGTAACAGCAAAGCGCAGTAATATTACAGCAAGACACAGTGATACATTGCAAGAAGCAGGCTGTGTTCAGCACGGATTGACGTTTTTATGCCCGTAGGTCAGTCCTTTGGCTAATAGATATTTCCTTCCTTTATGCGAGCCGTGACTAAAAGCCCAGGGCTCCGGGTTGCAGGAGAATTTGCTGGGCGAGCCGGGCGGCCACGTGGTTTGTCTCTCCCCCTGCGTCCCCCATGCTCAGTGTGTCTCTGCACACGCTGTTCGGTAAACAAACTTCGGAGAACCAGAGCGAGCTGGTTCAGAGCAGCCAGTTCATTCACACAGACCGCTTGGAAAGTGATGCCTTTGCGCAGCCTTGACGTACGGGCTGAGGGAAGCGGAGAAGTTAGTATTTATGTTTTCATTAATGCTTTTTATAGCTGCGAGCCAGCTGTAGCTAGTTAACATTAGCTTAGGACAGCTATTAGCGTGCAGACCTCTTACGCAGGATAAAGGGCTTCTGATGGAAACAGAGTTGTTACTCATGGTACTCACGGCTGTGTGTTTACATGAAGCCTGTTTGTGCTGACACTGGCTATATATTAGAACAGCATGCACCTTTTTGATGAACAAATTTTCCAGGATTCAAGACGATTTTGTGTAAAACTTTTAGCCATCTTTAAATGGCTTATTGCTTGTTTAAAGGCTATTTAGCAGCTTTATAGCTACGCAGATACAAAAAGTATTTTCTGTTTGGCTTTTAGGATGAGTCGGGAATAAGCAGTATTCCTTCAAGTCTTGAACACACCAGTTTGGACTGCTAAATTTTTTGCTATGAATGATGTAAGTGGCTGGCAGTAGCACAGGATGAATTGGACCTAAGGGTTTGGCCCAGAGGAATTGATGGCTCAGCTATCCTTCTCTGGTTTCTCCCAGTTCTTGCTTTTTCTTTTTTTTCCCCTCCTCTTCTGGAAGATAGTTAGTCAGAAGGGTATTTAAAAATAAATAACAAAAGCAACTGCAAAACAGAGAATGAGGAAGGCACAAGAAGTGCTGTTTTTAGAGCCCCAGTATGACAAGCACCATGGTCTCTGGTATTTGCGTCAATAAGAGACTTTCCTTTCCTGGTCAGTCAGTGTTCCCCAAACAATTCTGACAGCTCCACTTGTCCAGGCAACAGCGGAGGCACCTGAAGAAGAAGTAGGAAATTTTGTCTATCCTCTGCTTTATATTTCTGTAGAAGGTGTGGAATGAGCTTGCTGCTTTCTCACACCTAATTTAGTCATTTTAATAGTTAAAGCTCTGGAATGGAAAGTTTCAGGACTGGCTTCCCTCTCAAATTTTCTTCTCCTGAGGAAGGTAAATTGCTAAATGAAGACCGTCATTGCTATTCCTCTTCTTCCCAGGTCTTCTGCCTCTACTTGCAGTATGTTTTACAGAGAGTAGGGAAGATTCTTGAGCCCTTGTAAAATGGTCTTAGCCTGAGTTTCCATTCCTTTTATCTTCGTCACAGTCTGACCAATTGTCAGTGAGGAACTCT
This sequence comes from Phaethon lepturus, assembly GCF_000687285.1. Taxonomy (NCBI): domain Eukaryota; kingdom Metazoa; phylum Chordata; class Aves; order Phaethontiformes; family Phaethontidae; genus Phaethon; species Phaethon lepturus. Next base: position 32,630 of record NW_010548138.1, on the reverse strand, counting down.
TCAAGTCAAGGGGAATTCAAAAAGTTCATTGTAAAAAGCTTTAGTTTGCCTTGTTAAGCCTAGCCTCCTCATGAAAACGTTGATTACATCAGCCATCATCATATCAGAATTATACCTTTATGGTTCACAAAGACAAGCTTTATAATGCTATTCTTTTTCATCTGCACAACAGTATCTGTATGTGAAACTGCTGAGTAGCCCCAGATGCCAATGTCAACTCACATGGTTGAACTATAGTCTTACCAAGACAAAAAATCAGGTTATCTCCCAAAATTGAATCACTTCTAATCTCCTGTTCAGATAAATTTCCTCCACCCATCCATTTAGGTACACCACCCTTTAATGATCCACTTGAAAAGAATGTGACAAGCTCTTGAAAGCCCTGTGAGACTGTGGAAGCACAGCTCATGAATTATGCGTGTTCAGTGCCTACAGCTGCTCCCTTAAAATACAGGTGGGAAAACTTGTATCAGCTTCTAGATACCTAGAAGAGCATGTTCTGTGATTTGTGTATTACCTTTACATATGTGGATCAAGGCTCAGTTCATTCCAATTTCGAAGTCAGCTAATCTTTTGAGGGCCAGAATAATAATTTCTTACTCAGGCAAAGCCAAGCTTTGATGTGCTTACATTCTTCCTTCTAATGCAAACCAGCAAAATTGTGCTGGATTGTTTTGCACCATTTGGTAAATCTGCTGGAGAGTTTTGTTCATTGTGATCTGATATAAAACATTTTTGTTCATATTTGCTGTTCTTCTAAATGCTTCATAAGCAGTTTTTATTATGTGCATGGAAATTACCTATGTGGTATCATCACGTGCTGGCCCTTGGGATTGTTTTGAATTGACTGTTCTGCCATTCAGGGTCCTTTCTCATTTGTTCTTATGCTCTTGTGACTGAAACTAAAACCTCTGTGCAAGAACTTAGCTGGAGGAATGTGGAGAATTGGGAAAAGCATTTTTATCCAACAGAGTTTTCCCACAAAGATGTCTGGGACAATCGGCATCGTGCTGCTAGGTTTGGATATTGTGGACATAGACTGGTGTATCAGATACTGTATTACAGGACCGTGTAGCCTACAAAGCAATGTCTTCCTCCTCCAAACATTTGACAAAGGTGTTTTTAGTGTTTTCTCAAATCCCATGCTTCTGCGACATCTACCTTACTGCAACCAAATTTAACATAGCCAGATCTTGACTGACCAGTCCCTTCCCTGAGTCAGTTGTCTCTTTAATTTATGAGTCTTGCTAGTTTTTCCAACACACGAAGAACATGTGTTTGGAGGAGGCATTTTTGACCCTGGCAAGGCACCTGGTTACAGCATGGATTTTCCCATTCCTCAAATGCTGTGATAGTGTAGGATAGTCCATGATTATGCCCTGCAACAAAGTGAAATCTTTTTGGCCAAATCTGGCAGGAGTTGTTCCCTGGTTTTTTTGATGGCTTTTCTGATGGCTTGGTCTTTTTCTTGTGTGTTCTGTCCATGGGATCCTAATGAGGCACATGATATGTGGGAGGCATGGATAGGTGAGAGATAAAGCTGCAATTTCTGTCATCAGGCAGTACTGGGTTGACAACTACTAATTTTATCTAATCTGTTCACCATAGACCTTACTCCTTATGCTGAGTAATTGCCAGAAAACGCCTTTAGCCCCGTTGCAAAATACCTTAATGCATCTTTTCTCTCGCTGTATATATATATGTATTATGTTAACATACTTCAGATCTCAGAAATAATCGTGTTGCCTGCTTAAAAAAAAAGGAGGCAGTTGTCTTGGGGTGCAGATGTACAAACGAAATGGACGCTGAAGAAGAGGGAGCTTTAAGGAGATACTGGAATCAGAGACCTTGTTGGTGTGGTTGGGAAAGCCATCCATACACACTACAATATTAATAAAGAAAAGAAACAGCAGAAAAAATTAACACTGATTTCTGTAGAAAATTTATGTGGTCTATTGTTTGTCCACACACACACATTTGTTTCATTCATCTGCTAAAATTTGCTAAAACATGTGAGCAGTCTAAGCAAACTGCTGCATATCTCATGTGCCTAGTCTGATGGGGCATGAACCTGATTAAGGTTTCTAGACATTTCTGTGATAATTAGCATGTGTACTTTATGGCAGAAGAATGAAAAAAACCCTCTATTATTATTCATATGGTGCCATTTCCCAATAACAGCTTTTCATTTCTATTTCTGTTTGGAAATGCTGAGCTGATTTAAGCTTCCAGACTAACCTGAATTGATGGTCTCTGCTAAAATGTAAGTTACTATACTTACATATAGACACTGTAAGTGTCTATATTCTTGTTGAGCACTGAAAATATCCATGACTCTGACAATATCTTAATTAGTCTTTTTTTCCCCCAGTTGTCAGTGACCTTTAACTACCAGTTTCTTCCACCAGTCAAGTCCCATTTTCTCAATCCACACATTTAAAATCTAAAAACTCAGATGTTTTATTCTCAGCAGTACCTCTTCTAGTGTATTTGAGTGTGTTCTTGCAATTAGTCAAACTCACTGGTTTTCTTCATCCTGTTGTGAAGAAAGTGTGTTGGATCACCAGGCTTTTCTAAGTGGGGAAGGAGAAGGGAAGGTAAGATTGGAGGAGTGTTCCCATACTGGGCACTTTAGGTCAAGGATGAATGTACAGAAAGGTGTTGAAATCTTGGGAGAAGCTGCAGGCAGTAAGTGAGAGTGATGGTCTTGTTGGGCAGCTTCCCATGGGAGTTGGCAGGATGATGATATGTGAAAGATGTGGTAGGGTTAATTCTTTTAATGAGCCAGTGCTCAACTACGCTTCCAGTCACCAGCTCTTCTGGCTTGTTTCTGCTAAACTATGCAGTAGGGGAGTGGGAAAATAAAAGAAATCCAAAGTGAGCTCTTTTTATTATGGAATTATGACAATTTCAGTTTCCAACATAATGAGTTGTCCTGAAAATTCAGAGCCTTCAACCTTTGCCCTGACTCCCTTCCTCTGCTGGCCCAGCAATGCAGAAGAATGCAGTTAATTGGTTTCCCTCTTTGCTGAAGGCTTACCTATATGCAGAATTCAGAGGGAGATGAATGCCAAAAGGTCTGGGCTGTGCATTTAAATTCTGTTTTTTTCCCCCAGTAAAATTATTTTGTTATGCACATTTGAAGGAATTTTAGTCTAACAAAGCATTAGTGCCAGAAAGTTGTTCAGTGATAACTTGTCCAGTATTTTTTCCACTAAATGCTTCTTGAGTCACCTTCCATCTTCTGTTCCTGGTCTAGGAACTAAGAGTTCTCTATTCATCTTCATAGCAGCAGCACTCAAACTGGGTTATCACAGACTTCCTGCCAACCTCTCTGCTTCTGAGAGAGGAGGGAAGACCACCGGAGTGTGCTTGTGGAGGAGGCAGGGATGCAGATGCCATAGGGGAGTGGAATGGAGGGGACATTTGGGCAACAGAGGCCAGGATGGCCACAGGGGAACGTGACCCCATGGGAGACTGCTGCGCTTGCAGGGCTGGGCGTATACACAAGCAGAGAGCAGGAGCCCAGAAAACATGTGGCTCCTGCTGTTGCTGAATCCCATCCTGCCAATTCTTCACTGAGGTCTCTAGTATGGGTTCAGTAGCTCCTGGCAGCCAAGGACTCTCTGCATTGCTCATTTGTCCTTTGGCTAGAGCTTGTGGAGCACAGCTTCATCAACAGTTTGTCACATGCTCTGCTCTTCTCCCTGAAACTCTCCAGTAGCACATGCCCTTTCTCCTTTCCCCTACTTTGTGCACAGCTAAATTTGTGAACTGCTATTTCAGAACACCCTACAGTTTGCCTGGCTTCTTACCGTAAGTGCATTCCCTTCCCAAAGAACTAAAAATCTATTATTTTTAAGACCTGACAATTAAGGTGATTACAAAATGGCTAGAGGGAGGATGAATTTGTGTTACATCACTGGGATCATGCAATAGCTCAGCAAAGACGCGTTCAGCTCAAAATGAAGTGTATTTGCAAGCATGTGTAGTGTTGTTTGGGAGCTGGAAGCAACCCCTGCCCATAGGTAGTCTGATATTTTCCATTATGAAAAATTCTTGTGACCTTTTATTTGCAAAGCTGTTTCAACTCCATTGTTTGCTATAGACTTTTGATGTTCAAAGGGGAATGCCCTCAAGGTAGGAAAATGCCTTGTTTTCTTTGGCAGCAGCTACAGCTGGCTCTACCATGGAAACAGTTGGGGTTAGAAAGGGAGAAGGGGGAGAGAGATAAGAGGTAGACTTTCCTCCTCCAGCCCAAGAGGTTCCTGCCACCTGAGGCAGGAAATATTTCAAGATGAGACAGAGAGCTGAAGTAAAACTCTTCTCAAACCATCCTCCAAATTAGGACATAGACCACACTGGTCCAGATACCTCTGTAGGGGCATCACGTGATACTTTCCGTATGTGTGAAGCAGCAGCTTGGGTTGCACTTACCTATAGTCACACCCAAGACTGACAGCCTTCCCTTCTTACCCAGCAATGGGACTCCAATGTCCCTCAATTCAAATAGTCACAAGGTGTTCTCTAACTGTGTGTTGAGAAGCACAGGTGCAAAATACTGAAAAGAGATGTAATACCAGATTTCCTACAGCGCAGAATATATATACTAAAACTGAATGTGTCATCGGTTGATTTCAGAGTACTTAACCTTGCCACCTTCAGATTTCTAATGCAGGAAGGTTTAGTAAGTTTTATTTATATTTGCCTCATGGATTAAAAAAAAACCAACAGTGACTTAGAATATGTGGGTTTTATATATATATTTATATGTATGAATGATGCATGTAAGCTGTGTGTTTATTCTTTCTAGACCCATGTTTTCTCCCAGAGCAGCACAGCCTCTTGCAGTTCTGATTTTTGGATCAGGCTGCTCTTTCCATTTTCTGCTGTTTGGCAACCATGGATTTCTGTTCTCACAGCACAAACTTGAGGTTCCTATACTACTTAGCTTGCAGTCAGTATACTATTTATCCATGGACTTTAAAGTCTTATCTTTCTCTCTTTCTCCCCAGTTCAGTATTATACAATAGACAGAGATGAATATTGCTAAATAGACACTATTTGTTTGCAGAATTGATGGGGCATGTAAAGCAAATAATTGCACATACAAATAGTACTGGTGCTCACAGCTATTTCTCTTGCATACGCAAATAAGGGATTTACACACTTGTAAGGTTATATTTTGCTTACATAAATGATCTTATCTTCTTGCACCCTGTGTAGTATGGTATTCCAAACATTGTGGGGAACATAAAAAGTGTCAACACTCTATACAAATTATGTTGGCATATAGTGTACAATATATACCATTTACAGTGCACATGGAATAGGGCAGTACAGTGATTAGAATTTTATTCAGGATTTTGTATTTCTTTTGGCTGTTTCATGTTTAAAGCAGTTTATTCAGGGTGAATAAAAGTTTTCTCTGAACAAATGAACTAAGCTGGGCTAAGGACCTGCTTCTCTGAAATGGAGCTGAGAGATTAAAAAGAACCCCAAAAAGTAGCACTGGAGGAGTAAGGAGAGTCAAGGGATGTTGGGCAATGTGGGACCACTTTTTGAGGACTTCTGCTAGAACTGAAATGCTGCAGCAGTCACTGACACTCTTCCAAAAGGTGAAAGCAGAATACTCCGTGCAGAGGGTAGGCTTGGGAGCAGCATTTCCCATTTTCCCTGAATCACAAAGGTGTAGAGGACTCTCTAGTTCTTGGATCTGATACAGGAAAATAAATCCCAGAATGTGTTA